>NC_043972.1:14579482-14714482 GCF_902148855.1 Sphaeramia orbicularis
CTCTTTGTTTTAGTGTAAAAACGTAAAGTTACATGAAAATATTTACATTTACAAACTGTTCTTCGTCAAAAAATGAACAAATATGAAAAACATGAAATGTCTTAAGAGAAGTAAGTGCAATTTGAACATCATTTTGTTAATGTTTCTCCAGTTTTTGTTCATTTTTGTGCGTGTTTTGTTGCTATTGCTTAATTTGATCATATTTGTTGGCTTTTTTTTGTTTGTTTGTTTCTGTTCATTTTTGTTCATATTTCTCAAAATTGTGTTCATTGTTGTGCAAGTTTTCCTCTTATTATTCTTTATTTTGTTCATATTTGGGGTTATTTTTTTTCTGTTTTGTGTTCATGTTTATCAAATCTTGATTACTGAATGTTTTGTGTTTTTGTAGATCCCCTGTGATCTGTAAGTTGTCATGTACATGTGAAAATGATAAACTGAGGCAGAATATTGATACAATTAAAATAGTTTGTAGATGTTAACACTTTCATCATGTAATTAATTTGACTTTTTTCACTCTTAAACATAGCGAAAAGTTCGGCGTTGACATTATAGGTTATTATTCTATTTTTACTCTCTTTTAATTTTACTGGCCCCTGAACTAAACTGGCTTCGACATCCATGGCCTAATGCATCTCATAGCCCCTTAGACTCATCTTAACCAACTCCCTTGGCCTTAAAACCACGTCTGCACCCTGAAAAGGTTAGCGCCACCACCTGGAAAATAAGACCAGATGTGTCAAAGTTGGATTTACATGTGTCGACATTAACATAAATTCATCTCCTGGAGTCTTATCATAACCACAGCATGCTTAACCTCGACGTCAGGACACGTCTTAACCCTCAAATTTAATCATTCATGGATTTATGGATTATCATGGACATTATGGGCTCCATTTCTCCCCATAAGCGATCTGTATAAACACATTCACATCCCTGTAATTTCAGTAATACACCGCCACGCACAGATCTCCCATAAACCCACTCACCTTGAAACCCGTCGATCCTCAGCGTCGGAAAACGAACTAATTTCTGATATGAGCGTATGATCCCTTTCCATTTAGCCAATGAAATGTTTAATGCAATCGCGCCGACTTCCCTTGCCGGTGTCTATAAAGCAGGCGAGAGCGAGGCGGCTCATAACGCTGCCACTGTAAATCAGACACATTTAATTTCAATTTCATCTCTAAGGGTTACGCATTAATAATTAAAAGGATGTGTTTATGACTTACAAAGATCATAATTAATCTGCTCCGGGGGCAGAGGTTTTACACAGATTATATCCATCATGTTCTGTTAGGCTCCGTACAGGCCTCGGCGCGGCGAAGGGGACATTGATTAAGATGTGCTTAGTGGATTATAAGCTGCTGTTCCTCGGGCAACTCATAAAGAATAAAAGCAATCTTTCTGCTAAAGCCCGTACAGTTTTAACAGGCTATGATTCATAAGCATGAGCAGGGTGGGGAGCGAGGATGTGGGAAATTAGTTTATGACTCAACTCACATTGGGTTTTGTTAAAGGAGATTAGTTAATGTTTGTCAGGACGAGTGTTTGTGGTTTTGTTGTTTCGATGCTGAACGTACAAAGATGTTGTGTACCACATTGTCTTATAATCTCCCTTTCAGCTCAGTTCCTTTAATACTGTAAACATTGAGGAAAACATGACCTTCGTTCGCCTACACCAACATAATAATTTAAGGACATCCAAGACTGTTCCTCTAGTGCCACTCATCTAAGAGTTTTTTGGCACTGACATTTTTTCGAGGTGTGTTTGGTGGAATTTCAGACCTTATGTTCATTGCAGTGCACTAAGATACACAAAAAATATGCAAAATACACTAAAATAAACCAAAAATATGCAAAATTACACTTACAAAATACAAAAAATACACTACAATACACTAAGATACACAAAAAATATGCAAAAATACATTATAATGCACTATAAATATGCAAAATTACACTAAAAAATGCAAAAAATACACTTAAGTGCACTAAAATACACAAAAAATATGAAAAATACATTAAAATATGCTAAAACAATGCTAAATTACACTTAAAAATACAAAAAATACACTACAATGTACTCAGATACACAAAAAATATGCACAAATACATTAAAATACACAAAAATTATGCACAATTACCCTGAAAAATGCAAAAAATACACTACAATGCACCAAAATGCACTAGGAATTTGCAAAAATACACTAAAACACACCAAAAATATGCAAAATTATAATAAAGAATGCAAAAAATACACCACAATGCACTGAAATACACAAAAAATAAGCAAAATTACACAACAATACAAAAAATTTACTACAATGTTCTAAAATACACAAAGCATATGCAAAAATACAGTAAAATACACTAAAGATATGCAAAATTACACAAAAAAAATACACTACAATACACTAAAATACACAAAAAATATACAAAAATACACTAAAATAAAAAATGCAAAATTTCACAAAAAATGCAAAAAATACCCAACAATGCGCTAAAATACAAAACAGAATGCACTAAAATACACCAGAAATATGCAAAAATACACAAAAAAAAATGCTAAACATACACTATAATCCACTAAAATACACAAATAGACTTTCAGCTCAGTTTCTTTAATACTGTAAACCTTGAGGTAAACATGACCTTCCCTCGCCTACACTAACATATATTTTCTTTTTTTTTTTTTTAGCAGAAGTACGTCTCTGATTGTAACTGTAATCAAACAGCTCTGCTCGGTTGTTCCGGGGCCGAACAGCGGCCGAACTTGGCAATCTTTAGAAAATACATTGAACTTGTTTCATGGTGAGTTGACAAGGGAAAAGCACATCAGCAGTTACCAGTCAAACAGAAAATGGAGAGTGTCAAGCACTACACCAAATCAAGACAGATCCTGCAGCAAAATGTGTTTAGGCATTGTACCGATTTCACTTTTCCCGTCTCGCTTCTTTTCCTGCTCCCTGGGCCGGGCGCCGAGGAATTAGCCATTATGATGGCTCCGAGCCCGGCGCCTCCGCTGATGGGCACACAAGTCTGGCCCGTTTTCGTCACCTGTCTCGGCTTCGGGGATTTAACATAGCTGGGTGTCTGGCAGCCGACAGGTGAGGGCGGGGGGGTGGAGGGTGGAGGATTGGGGGGGGGGGGGGGGGGGTGGAGGGCAAAAACAAACAAACACAAAGAGAAACACAACACGCTCGTGAACAAAAGAATTAGATGTACGGGCAGGGGGAGATTGTTTTTTGTGTGGGGGTCAGTTGATTTGACAGTTTTGCTGGGTTTGTATTATATATATACATGTGTGTATATATATATATGTACATATGGGTGTATGTACAGCGTCAGTATGCAGGGAAAAGAGAACCACAATGAGCAGTGGGGCAAAAAAAAAAAGAGGAGGAGGAGGAGGAGGTGTTGGATTGATTTTTCTCCTCTCCTCGGTATGAAAAGGTCACATTGATCAATGCTGCATAATTGGGACTGTATTAGGATCATATCGGGTCATTTTACTGTTTAATGATGAAATATTAAATATTGGGTAGGTAAGATTGCAGTCATTAGCGAGCTCTTTCATTTATAGCCCTTTAATTAATTTGAACCTGACCCCGAGTCCAATACTTTGGAGTGTGCAGACTTAAAAGCACTCTCTGCTGAAACCACAAGCTCTTAGCCAATTGGATCCACTTACCTATACACATACCTCACTTTGTTAATGGACATGGGAGAATAGTATTAGCACTTTAGTAAATAAATAATATGACTCCACTAATACTATACTTGGAAGCGCCCAAGGAAACTGTGCTAATTGCGATGTGTTTTTTTTAACCCTTTAACCCCATGACGTGTCTGCGGTGACCGTCCTGAATGTATGATTTATTGTAAATATTCATAAAAATTCAACCATTTGCTCAGTAAGAACATTTTCAGAATGTGCTCATAGAATAGAATGCCTGTGGATCCACTTACAGGCAGAATATTGGTAAAATTCGACTTAATTTTCATTTACAATTTAACATGAACCAGTAGAAACAACCTGAAATGTCTTAAGAAAAATAAGTGCAATTTTAAGGATATTCTGCCTGTTAGTAAATGTTATGTGTATTTATAGAATATTGTTGAAATCACACTTATGTTTTTTTAACCCTTTAACCCCTGATGTGTCTGTGGTGACACATTCTGAATGTATGATTTATTTTAAATATTCATATAAATTCAACTGTTTACTCAATAGTTAAATTTCCACTCGTGCTGATAGAGTAGACCTTGCTCTTTCCATAGACATCTGAGCATGCTCAGTTCACCCCCCCGTGGAATGGGGGGGTAAAACACAGAGCAGTGAGTGAGACCGATTCACTATAAAAATAGACTGGGCTTTTTTTTTGGACATGATTTTTCTTGTGTTTTTTTGTTTTTCCTGTTGTTTCCAGTGTTGTGGTGATTTTCCTTTATTTTATTTTATTTTATTTTATTTTATTTATTTTTTTACTGTGTTTTTACTGAGTTTTGTCTGTGGAACTGCTTTAAACAGGTGTCAAAAAGCAGCTGGACTGATTTAGAAAAAAAGAGACAAAACTGAAACTACTGGGACCAAACTCAAATACTGGTTTATTTTATTCTTTTTTTTCTGAATTCCAGTTCATTTTTTTCCCACTTTTTTTCATGTTATTTATTATTTTGTAAATATTTTATTCATTTTTGTTCATTTTGTTCCTTATTTTGTTTATTTTTCTACATTTTGTTTTTTATTTTACATTTTTTTTCTTTAATTTTGTTCAGTTTGTGGCTTATTTTGTTCATGTTAATTATTATTTTGTTGGTTTATTGTTCATTTTTGTTCATTTTATTGGTCATTTTGGCTGTTTTTGTTTATTTTGTTGTTTATTTTATTCTCTTTTTTTTGTCCATGTAACTGCTTTTTGGAGTTCAACCAGGTATCAAAAAGCAGCTGGACTGATTTAGGGGGGAAAAAAAAGACCCCAAATTCAAATCCTTGTTGTTGTTCAGTGTGTTCCAGTTCACAGTTAATGTTCAGCATCCTAAATCTCTTATTGATGTCCATTCTTGTGCCTTATTTAGTTCAAACCTGTCAAACTTCAGTTCCTCTCTTTGTATTTTTCTGTTCTTCCACCTGTTTTGACCCTAAAACACACAGTCAAACAAAACCACTGAAGAAAAGGAACATAAGCACAAACTCACAGCAGCTTTAATGAACCTGAAACAGACGCAGATTCACAGCAGAAATAATGTGTCAGGGGTTAAAGGGTTAATATGTGAACCTTTACCTTTAATCAGGGGTTAAAGGGTTAATATGTGAACCTTTACTTGGAATCAGGGTTCAGGGGTTAAAGGGTTAAGATCTGGATCAAAAGAAATCCAAATGTTCAAATTCGCACACACACACACTTTGAGCGTCGGCCTCTAAATGAAGCCTGACTTCTTTTTCCGTTGATATAAAGTTATGGCGGAGGGTTTTAATCAGATCACTGACCGACGCAGTTCATCAAATCATAAAATAAGAGCGGGTTCAAACTGGGAAGACGTACTTTGTCACTGTCGAACTTGACTCCATATTTTCCCCCCAGACTTTCCTTTTATTCATTTCCCTTCCTTCTCCAGCTCTTCATTATTAACCGTGATTGGACATAAAGACAATATGTGAGGAGTCATGCCGCCGCGTAGATGAGTGCTCTTTCTGTAAATGACCAGCAGTGGGCTGGTAAAACACAGAGTGCATCGGGGCAAAGGGAGGACAGTAAGACGACTAAAAGCACTTTAATGACATGACTGGACTCGTGTTTCCTAATGATGCAGGCGAGATTAATTATGCTCTATGTATGGGTCATAATTATACGAGCACTGATCCTTTCCACCGGCGATGGTCGGCCACTCTCCTCCCATGCCTTGAGTTTCAGATCATCCATCAACACATTCACATATTCCTTTCATTATGCCACTTATTTATTTATTTATTTCTCAGTGCAATATATTTATTTCTTTATGTTTGACATTAGGGAAGTCAGAGGGATATTGGAGCCTGCAGATTGACTGTATGACATCACTCAGTGCGGAACTCTGATGTGGACCAGAATGACTTCAAATCAGCTGTGATCATGCGAAAAAAAAAAACAACAACTTGTAATTATTAAAAAACTTGGCTCAGTGATCATATGTTTTGCAGACACCAAAGTAAATTAAATGAGCTTCACCCATAAAGACCCAGAGCTACTTTTATGGCACTTCCAAAAGATTTTTTCCTCAACATTTGACCGTTCTTCAGTAATTTATCACTATTTATGATAGTATTATCCTCTGTGTTTTGTGTTTTTCAGCAAAAATCATGTATTTTCTTATATTTAATTCACTGATCTTGTGGATGTTGATTAAAGCTCAGATTAAAGTTGAGGGTTGTTATATCAGAAACAGAGAAAAGTGACTTTTCAGCAAATCTATCAATAACTGAACATAAACCATGTGTCTCCATTCGCTGTCATTTGTCAGATTACATGGGTTTTACATGGGTTCTACAACCTTATTTTGTTCATTTTTATTCATTTTACTTGGCATTTTATTTGGTTTTGTTCATTTTGTTTCCCATTTTGTAAGTTTCTTTAATTTTATTTAGTTTGTGGCTTATTTTTTTCATGTTACTTATTATTTTGTTGATTTTTTTTATTATTTTTTGTTCATTTTATTGATCACTTTGGCTGATTTTGTTCATTTTGTTTCTTATTTTCTTTTTTTTATACTTAATTTTAGTCAATTTTTTGCCTATTTTTCTCACATTGTTTATCATTTTGTAATTTTTTTGGGTTGTTTTTGTTCATCAGTAGATGATTTTGGTCTCCAGCAGCTGTTTGGGTCTTTATGAGTTAAATAATAGCTGATTTGTTGGTAGTAAGTATCAATTTATTGAGTTAATGCACGTTACTCACATGATATAACCATAAAATTAACCATATGTTAAATAGATTCAGTTGTACACCAGAAAGTGTCCTGAGTGAATAATAATGTCTTCAAGATTCTAAGAACAGTTAAAGTACAACCCAGTCACGACTTTCTTTCCACCACAGATTTGTACAGTTCTGTGTAAAAGTCTTATTCCACATTTGTCTTTGTTTTTTTTCATGGTTGAAATAATCATACATATTTATTTCTCATTCTTTTTTCTTCAGATACAACAAGAAAATACAATAAGTAAGTTCACAGCCTTAAAAAAACGGAACTAAATGTATTGTAAAGGTTGAAGTCAGGATTTAGTTTGACCTTTGACCCCATGATAAGACGCAGCACAAACAGAAACATCTGACACGTGTTGAATGAAACCCGGTATAAAATATCAATAAATTAATGCCGTAAATGTCATATTTTCTGAACTAAAGGGTTAAAGATGTTAAATGCTAAAAGAGGTCACACTAAATACGACCACTGGGGTTTAAAGAAGCTGGTTTTAACCTGAAACTGTAGGTTTTCCTGCTGTTCATCCTTCACATATATCAGATTGGATCTAAATACACAGACAAATGCATGTGTGTGGACATTAGAACTAGAATAAACCAACAAACACAAAGTTGGACCAGGACGTTTTCACAGTAAAATAAATATACAGTCAAAGAAAAAGAACAGAATAACTTCTCAGACATTAAAATGAAAAAGTAGAGTTTAAACATTCAATATTTCTCTGACAAACCTGTTAGAAACATATTTATTATTGTACTAAATATTCACAATATTCAGTCCGAGCAGGTCAGGTTGTTCATCATTTAATAAATCCATACATTTCACAGAGGCAGTGAACGCACCACAGACTTTAACAAACACATCCTGCTTCTATAAAGGAAACATCTTTAATATTTCTCTGACTGAGTCTTTTTCCAACTTTTTTCCACTTAATAAACGTATATCAAATGGAATTACATTTCCAATTCCTTTACATTTTGCATATTTGTGACTATTTCTGCCTTAAAATGAAGAATCAGATGCAGTGTAATGTCTTTAAAAATAGTATTTTACCACATTTACAAACACAGTGAAACAATGTGAACTATAATAAACCAACAAACACAATGTTGGACCAGGACGTTTTCACAGTAAAATAAATATACAGTCAAAGAAAAGAACAGAATAACTTCTCAGACAATAAAATGAAAAAATAAAGTTTAAGCATGCAATATTTCTCTGATAAACCTGTTAGAAACATATTTATTGTTGTACTAAATATTCACAATATTCAGTCCAAGCAGGTCAGGTCGTTCATTATTTAATAAATCCATACATTTCACAGAGGCAGTGAACTCACCACAGACTTTAACAAACACATCCTGCTTCTATAAAGGAAACATTTTTAGTATTTCTCTGACTGTGAGTCTTTTTCCAACTTTTTTCCACTTAATAAACATATATCAAATGGAATTTCTTCACATTTTGCATATTTGTGACTATTTCTGCCTTAAAATGAAGAATCAGATGCAGTGTAATGTCTTTAAAAATAGTATTTTACCACATTTACAAACACAGTGAAACAATTTGAACTGTAATAAACCAACAAACACAATGTTGGCTCAGGATGTTTACACAGTACTGTATAATTTCACATATGAACCATGAATGTATTGTCTACATGTGTATCTGATGTTGTGATCAGTGCATTTAATTGAAGGCGTCATTTGAATATGATTTAATCCAGAATAAGTAGAATATTTCAACCAAACCAGCCTTTTCCAGACCCCAACCAGAACTCTTTACCTTTTCTTCAACTATTAAATGCATCAAGCGTGTAGGCGTATTTGTGGTTTACAAATGTACCACAGCTGAATTTTAACAGACAAATGGTTTAATAAATGAGCAAAAACCTAATTAAAATACATGTGATTTTCTTCATATGACAATAAAGACGAATATTGTCAGACACTTGAAAATACAATCAATTCTATGAACCCTCCCAAGCACTTAAATCATACGAACATCTGTAAAAGTGCAAATGATTAAAGAGCTCTTCACTTCAGTGTCATTAAAGAAGGTCCAACAGTCGTTAAAAAAACTTAATTATTTTTGACGAGGCTCTCTGTACCTGTTTTTTTAAATACACTTATCATCCAGAATGGATTTAAATGTGAAATATGACAGTGGATTTAATATAACGGACGTTAAACATGTTCATGTGTTAGTATTACTGATAAATGTCTTTTATATGAACCTGAGGATGAATATATTTGAAGCCAAATCACTTAATATTATAGTCTATTGCTACCCAGAAATGCATTTTTGTCCTCTGCAAGGGACAAGAGTTGGACAGTTTTACAGACAAACAAACAAAAAACTGTAGCAAAGGACATCCAGGAAAAAAAAAACCCCAAAAAATGTATGCGAAAATAGTGTTGCATTATGCTGTTTCCAATCATGGCACTTATTTAATGTAAAAATGCCAAAAGCTTTTCCTTTTCCTGGGTCTCAGGAGGATAAGCATTGCATTGTGCTGCGTCATGTCTATTATTCAGTCGTCGTTGTGATGTTAAAGTTTAACAAGAAGTCGCAATTCAGCCAGATTCTATACAATGTGTCAGTCTGTCTGGTCTTACATTGAAAAGATGGACACAAACAACTTCTTATTGTAACCAATAATTTTTTTTTTTTTTTTTTTTAATTTTAGCTATTTATTTATTTATGTATTTATTTTGGATGTGTGAGTTTATATAGTTTGGTTGGAGTATGAGGTGCATTAGGGTCGGTGTTAGATAACTATGTTGTTATATATTATGTTCATTAAAGTGTACAGTTATGATTATTACCATAGAAAAATTCTATTGAAAAAGTTTAACAGACAGTCACAATTCTTACATTTAGAAGGTTGATGTAAACAACTTCTCACTTTGACTAAGGATACTTTCTTTCTTTCTTTCTTTCTTTCTTTCTTTCTTTCTTTCTTTCTTTCTTTCTTTCTTTCTTTCTTTCTTTCTTTCTTTCTTTCTTTCTTTCTTTCTTTCATCTACTTATTCATGTATTTTGGATGTGTGAGTTTATTTTGGCTGGAGTATGAGGTGCATTAGGGTTGGGGTTAGATAACTATGTTGTATTTGGTATTGGTTTATTGTTTTTATTTTTATTGTTTTTAATTGTACAGCTGTTTTATGTCTTTCTAATCTATTCTTGTATTTTATTTTATTTGTTTGCTTTTTTATTCTTCCCTACGACACTGTTTTTAATTGTGCAGCTGTTTTATGTCTTTAATCTATTCTTGTATTTTATTCTTTTATTTTGGTTTTTATTTATTCTGTACAGCACTTTGGTCCACTGTGGTTGTTTTATAGTGCTTTACACATAAAGTAGAGAGAGAGAGAGAGAGCTTAATTGTTAATCTTTCCCCTGTAAGTCGCTTTGGAAAAAAAAAGTGTCTGCCAAGTGCATAAATTTAATGTTAAATATTATGTTTTTTTAAATTGTACAGTTGTGATTATTACTATAAAAACATTCTATTAAAAAAAAACAGGAAGTCGCAATTCAGCCAAATTCTATACAATTTGGCAGCGTCTTACATTTAAAGATGGACACAAACAACTTCTTATAGTAGCTATCATTGTAACAGAACATTTTCTTTCTTTCTTTTTCTTTTATTTGTTTATTTATGGATTTATTTTGGATGTGTGAGTTTATATATTTTGTTTGGAGTATGAGGTGCATTAGGGTTGGGGTTAGATAACTATGTTGTATGTTCATTGAATTGTACAGTTATGATTGTTACCATATAAAAATGGGGAAAAAAAAAAAGTTGAACAGTTACTGAGGAACAAATAGAGGCTAGTGTACAGACCTGAAGCAGTAACAGGAGTGAGTAGAGCTGGTGCTTGATGTAATAAATCTGTATGAGATGCTCCCCTCTAGTATCTGGAGAACAGGCTGGGGTGGGGGTGTGTGTGGAGGGGGTTTGATGGGGAGGGGGGGTGGGCTGTGGGGAAGGGGATGACAGGGTAACCGGGATGTCTTAATTCCTTGACATAAACATACACACAGATTAATGAAGCCTTGGGAGATTGTGAAGAAGGGGAAAGATTGCTTATCGATCCATATCAAAATTTTCATGCTAATCCCAGCCCGGAGACAGAGCGTCTGCTATCAGAGTTAATAATCTGATTTCTAGGCTGTCCAGGACAATTCCAGCCAGCGTGAGGGCCTAATCACAGCGCCGTCTTCCCATCTGAGAGCAGCTGCCGTGGCCCTGCAGCGCCACCCCCCTAAACCCCCCACCCCTCCTCTGAACCCCCCACCCCAGGCCCCTCTGGCCCCTGCCACCAGCCCCGGACAGTGATGGAGCATATGATGGAAACATGTTGACAAATTAAATTTTTTAAATTTCAGAGCAGATTTGCGCCGCAGAGATTGGTTGGTGACGGCGGCGGTTTGCTAAGTGCAGGCAGAGCGGCGTTGACCTTCGTCCGTGATCGTGCACATGGGTGGCGGGGGGTTGAGGAGGGGGGTTGTGCATGTTCCTCCACATGTTATTTCACCCACTTGGGGGTCTTTGTGGCCAGTCAGGAGCTTGGACCTGGGAGGTGTTATCAGGTTGAAGCGTCCCTCTGAGATGCATTCAAGGGCTGCCTATAACCAGGACAAACTATATATAAATAAATAAACCTATAAAAAAAGCCCATAACAAACTGTCTTAGATCATAACTGAAAAATGATCAGCTATGAAAGGACCAAACGACGCTCATAAAACACAGTAAAGCAGCATGTCGTGTCCTGAGCTCTTCCTCAGTAAATACGACCACTGTGGTTTATAGACGGTGTTTTTAACCTCAAACTGGAGTTCATCCTTCACATTTATCTGATCTAAATACAGAGACAAATGCACATGTGTGGACATTAGAACTAGAAGAAACTAGTGATTTCCAGATCTGGATTTTTTTGCTTCCGATCCGATTTTTTTTTTAGGATTAGTTTTGCTGATACCGATCCGATACCGACTTTTTACAATGAAATTTTGATTTAAATTTGGAGTCATTATTTATAGGTTATCATACTATTGTTTTACTGTAGATCACAGTTGGACTGAATGTGGAACCTGAACTAAAACTATGACACCTTTGACTCTTAATAACGTTATTAGTATAAGTTTTGCACTTTCCAAATTCATACTGTGGGACAAATTAGAACCTTTGAACCGTATATTTGTCACTGCTGTAGCACGTCTATGGACAGATCCATCCAAGTATTATATGGGGGTACGTAGTGTGCCGTACGTTAGTGATGCGCACATCAGCGGGTTACTTGTGGGTCTAGTTGGGGTGGGTCAAATAATTCCGCAAAAGCCCCGTGGGTTGAAAAAACCCGAACTCGCGCATCACCTTAAAGTGAAAGTGAAACCTGTAGATGTTTTACTAATTCCTCTAAGCCTGCCGCTGTTGTGCAGCTAATTTTCCTTTTGCCTACCTTAAATAACTTTAATCTGAGGGGGCAGGACGTGTGTTTACCCGCTCCAGAACCGGGTCTGGATTGGCCTGATCTCATGACTAAATCTGATCCGATCTTCTAAAAAATGTCAAATTGGCAGCTGATACTGATCTTTAGATTAGATCAGGACATCCCTACCATACGTATGCATTTTCATCCTTTCGCATGTTATTCAATGCCATTTGATCATGTGTCAACGTACACTAAGATATCCAGTTTACATATCTGTAACCGCTAATCCTAAAACCCAACCCTAACCCCTACCCGCTAATCACATGGCATTTGACACGGCGTGAACATACTTGCAAAAAGCTTCTAATACGTACAGATAATGCGCCAATTAAAAGTGTGTATTATCTGTACGCAATTCATGATATCATGTTACAACTCCAGTATGTGTACCACAGCTCTTGTACTATGATGTATCTATGAATTAAAGGTCCTAAAGTTGTGAAACAGGTGAACATACGGAGCTTCATTTTCATGTTCTGCTTGTCATTTTGTCTCCCGTTCATTATGTTTCTCCGACAATAGCAGTGCTAGACGGGGCGGGGCCCCCCGACGAGAGCCGACTGATGCGTCTTACTTAGCCTTATATCCTCGCCTAACATTTTTCTCTATTAAATCTTAATCACAGACTTGTCGAGTGTCACTTGACATTTGCATTTTGCCAGGCGGAGCCGCGATGCGCTCGCCGTTCAGAGGTTCGACAGCTTCCTTCCACTGAGCGCTTTGTTCAATCACCAGCTCTCATCTTTAACAGGGTTTCAGCAGCAGATTGGCAATGATGAGACAGAGAATATCGCCTTCTCCTGCACGCTGGGCTGTAAATGTAAATGTGGAACCGCGCAGCATTTTCAACTAATAAAGCCCTGAATGGCAGCAAGAAAAACATTGTTAAACACCCCAGTTCAGGCTCATATGGATATAAACCACAGCAGGTGGTTGGAGAAAATGATATTTGTACTGACATGTATTTGTAAAATGGAGAGTAAACATGCACTATTATGGTTCTCAAGGTATTACCGTCATTTCTTTTATACAACTATAATTGTGCTTTGTATGTTTTGGACTGGAATCATTGTGTTTATGTGGGAGAAGCTCTGCCAGATAAAATGTGAAGCGCTGTGGGAGCGAGAAATGACAAGGACACGTGAAAAGAAGCTGTCATCACTGCTTTAACTTCTCTCAATAATCAATCTCCTCATCTTGATGTTTACAAAAAGAAGTCGATAAGTGGAGAAAGAGCTTTGTGATTGGCTTTGATTTCTAGCTCCAGTCCAAATCAGACATTATTGTCTCTGTGTCTGTCTCTTTCACTCTTCATATGACATTGATGACGGTAGATGTGACAAAGGAAATCCACGTAGATGAGACAAACGCATTCCTCCTGACCGATGTAATCACAGCAATATTTGTCTAAATGTTTAACTACCCGCCCAAATAGCGATGTAACCGAAACAAATTGGGTTTATAGGAAAGAATACCACAAATGATAATAGAGAAGGCCCGTGTCTAGGAGTGCAGTCCACTTTATCTAGAACACAGGTGTCAAATATACGGTCTGTGGACCAAAACCGGCCCACAAAAGGGTCCAGTCTGGACCTGCAAAAATTAGACTGAAGGTCAAAGTCAAGTCAAAGTCAGTTTTATTGTCAGTTTTGACACATGTACGCCACATACAGAAAACTGACATTACAAAACTCTAAGGCACAGTCCAAAATGTTATTGAATGTTTTGTGCCTTCGTAGATTTGTAATGTACATGTATAAATGATAGGTGAGGCATATTATTGTTAAAATTGCACTTATTTATCGTAAGACATTTCACATTTGTATTTGTTCAGGTTATTTACATTTTTTGTGAAAGGATAGTTGGTAAATGTAAATATTTTCATGTAATTTTACTTTTTTTTAAACACTAAAACAAAGAGAAAAACATGTAGTTGTCATTACTTATAGGATATTATAGTTAAGAGCCTGGACTCTTTTAAAACTAGACTGCAAACGTACCTATTTAAAAAGGCTTATAATTGTTGATGTTTATGTTTTTGGGATCTGTCCTTTTCTACTGTAGCACTCTGAAGTTCACTGACCGAAAAGTGTGTTATAATTAAAATGTATTATAATGAATGAAACTTTGTAGATGTGAACATTTTCATCATGTCATTTCACTTTCTTTGCCTGTTGTGGCCTGTTTTAGATCAGATTGGGCTGAATGTGGAACAGGAACTAAAATGCCTGTGACGTCCCTGCTGTAGACTTATAATCACTAGAGGCTGTTAAGAACAATGTGTGGATTGTCACCTTCTGTGTGCAGCGTGTCTATACCCACCAACAGAACTTAATTTGAGGAAATAGCTTCAATCAATTGTATCTTAATTAGTGAGGAGCTCTGCCTTTGCTGCTTTACTTTGTGACTTTACTTGATAAAATGTGCATTTTCAGATCAGAATCTGCAGCTTTTAATGTGCACTTTGTTGAGTGAAGAACGAATTATGACTCGTAAGGCAAGGATGTTTCATACCATAATGGGTGTTAGGGGTGTTAGAAAATATCGGTTCTGCAATATATCGCGATATTTCATTTCACAATACTGTATCAATATTAAAAAGTCCTGTATCAATATTTTTAGATATTTATTCAAATGCAGATATGGCGGATTTCTTTTTTTTTTTTTTTTTTGGCTTTCTTTATTGTTTATATCTTACTTATTAATTTTTAACACTATTTTATTAAATAATGGTTATTTGTAGCATCCTAAAAGCACTTTTTACTGTCTGAGTGGCAGATGGTAGTTCCTTTGGAAACTAGGAGAATTAGAAAAAATTTGTGATATCGCATTAGATCCTGTTCTGATCAAATAAAAATGTGTTTAGTATTTGTGCATATTTCTGGTGTATTTCAATTCTTCCAGGAAATAATCTTTAAAAAAAAAAAAGAAAGAAACAAAAAATTGCCTTTTTAACAGTATCATGATATATCGTGATATTTCGTATCGTAATCCTAGTATTGGGATTTGTACCGTATCGCCAGATTCTTACCAATACACACCCCTAATGGGTGTATATATTAAAAATAAATAAAATTAGTCACTTTTTTTTTTTGACCTTGGGTGTTTTTTATTTTCCGTTTGTGTTCGTGTCTGCGGCGTGAACAGCCTTTTTGTAGCGGCTGCCAGGAAGAGCAATAATTTGACAGTAATGTTGCCAATAAACAAACAAAACCCAGCCTGGCTCATAATCTGTATCTGTTTGAGAGAGCATAATGATGTGTTAGCGTGGCCCAGTTTTCCATTGTGCTTCAGCCTTGTCATGGTGGCTCAGGGGAAGACTTATCCATATGAGAGGCTTAGGGAAGCCTGTTCAGATCCGCCAGGATTAGGCCCAGGCTAATACACTGGGTCAACAGCATGGTTCTCCTAATGAGACAGGTGTACAGTACTTACCACTGTCTCTCCACGTAGCAGAGGCTCAAACAAAAGCTGATATCATCCCTCCCGGCTTAGCCCGACTCATATGATATCCCCCAGTAGTAAATACGCTGGCTGTATCAACCATAATGCAGACATCGAACAAACTCCAGGACTGCACGGCATGCTGGGAGACCGGCGTGAACGCGGAACAATAAGGAATACAGCATTCCAGGGGGATTCAGGATGTCTGTGTTTTCTCATTTAAAGCCAGTTATTGTAAATATTAAACAGAAGAACAGGCCACGATATACCCGTACCGTAATTTTATATCAGATCTGAAAGGATAGAGATTCGATTTAGGTTTTTATGCATTTACTTCATGTCAGAATATTAGAAAATTAATATCTGAGGATCGACTTTGGCTGAGTTTGTACATGTTTTATTCTCTTTTCCGCAAAAATCCCTGTCTCTATGTGATCTTTTCTAGTTTTCACCAAATGGTCTTTTGAGATCATGAAAAAATTTATATTTTGTTTGGTTTGTTAAATTACAGAATAATTTTACCATGTTTAGCCTGTGTTCTGTTCATACAAGTAGAGAAGACACAAGTAAACCGGTAGAAAACGGAGAAAAGGGGAAAATATTACAAACTACAGATACTTGAGATAAAAAAAAAAAAGTTGGACAAATATTCAATGAACGAACAATGTTTTTAGGCTATTATATAGTTTAATATAATGCATATGCATATATATATATATATATATATATATATATATATATAAATATGCAATTAACTTCTTTTTCTTTTTTTTTTTTTACTTTTATGTTTAAATCTGTGACTCATGCTCAAGCTTTTGGTTGATGGATTGATCCTTTTTATTTATTTTATGAAATTTTTCATATGTTATTTTATTGCACCCATTTTATGTACAGTTTTGTCTGTGAAAAGCACTTTATAAATAAACTTTACTTACTTAAGTTGCGTAAATACTGGTGGATTGATTGAGTAACTGGATGATGCATAATAAATATTTTATCTTTATGAATACATTCCTTTCCATTAGACGTGCACCGATTGTAAAGTCCAATACTGATATTTAAAGTGTCGATATTATGTCATTGAAAATAAGTAATATTCTTCATAAATGTAAAATGAGTTCTACTTTAAAATCTTTCACTCTTTAATCACATTATCTGTGAGTGAACACAGACTCAAACGTACACATTTATTAAAAAACCTTTAATATAACATCAACAAAAAGACAATACTGACACCGGCCAATATCAGCCCATACATCCATGCATCCCTACTTTTATTAAAAATATTACCCTCGTCCAATGTAAACTTATTTTAAGCTAAATTCTCACTTAAAAATGGAAGTAAATGCATTGTCTCTGTTTCCCAGTTTTGGTCACTTTGACATATATACAGGTTTTTATTCTGAGTTTATGAATGATTTTGTATCTGTAGCAAAGAGAATTAGAAGATAGAAGACAGTTATGTGACACCAAAAACACCTCACCTTAAACACTGAATTAAAATGAATCAAATTTTAACATTTTCCTGTTTTTGTTTTTTTTAATCCTAAACTATGAATCAGTGTTTGGACGTGTGTCTGTCACAGCTCAGACCTCAGAGCTGGAGATGAGGGATAAACGACCGAACCTCCTGTAGTTTTTGTTGAAGCCTCCTGGTCTGTTCCGTGGATGTAGACTAATTAATCTGTGATCACTTGATTCTGATTGTATATGGTTGCTTAGTTACGGACGGGGCTCATCGTCCTCCTCTTTCCTTCAGATAAATCCTCCTTTTACCAAACTGTTGTGGTTTCTCTGACAGTCTCTAGGTATTTCTTAGTTTTCTTCACCTAACCTTTTCCCAGAACCATGAATCAAGTCTCCCTCGTCCCCATCACCCCACCTCCACCCCCACCCCCCATCTCCCTCGGTGCCCCTCCTCCTCACCCTGCTTGTCAAAACATCTGTGAAATCCTATTTTCCTTTAATAAAGTATAGTTCTGTCCTGCAGATGTATGCTTGGATAACATGTCATACTCTGTCTTTGTTGAGAATGGCGCCCCACTGATGTTCTTAGGCAGTGAGAAAATTGCCTTATTGAAACACGTTGCTTGGAGTGACTATAATGCCACACTGAGGGCCAGCATTATGCACATGACATATTCAGGACCTTGGAGTGGAAAAACTATGAATATAAAGTAATCACTGAAGGCACCTACATGTTCCTCTACCATGATGGCTTTGCTTTTCCTCTAACCTTTGTCAAAAATGATGATTTCATGATTTCACACAAAGCGTTTGGCTGCTCTAACCAAATATTCCACCTTTGCATGCTCTTCACAGCCTCAACTGGGGTCAAAATGATGAAATTATAGTAAATATCAAGGGCCGTGCTTGTAAATCGATATTTCTAATTATCAGATTCGCCCACTTTTGCAGCGCCGACCTCACGTTGTGCACAAGACTGAGAATAACGGCGCCACATTGCAGCGAGCGGAGGCACTTTGAGTTTAACGGGCCGCCGCTGTGTGTGTGTGTGTGTGTTTTGTGTGCATGTGTGCGCAGAGGGAATGTTCTGGGGAGCTGTGTAAACAGAAATACTAAGCTACCCCAAGAGTGCACTTTCTCTGTGAAGTTAAGAGCCGGGTACACATGTTTATTACAATTTCAAACAAAATGCAAATGCCATTAAACAAATGGGGTTCAGGCAAATTAGCCAGGAATTTAATATTCGCAGAGTCTATGATATAGGACATCTTGTTACGAGACAGTGGTCTGAAGTATCAGTTGCGAGCCGAGCCTTTCATCCAGCAGGCTCTCTTGAGGATATTTGTAATTAGCATCATTTGCCTAATACTTCAGGTTAATTAGAATATTTAATTGAATAGCTCTAATCTTCGGAGATGACTATATTATAATCAAATTAGCACCACCACTAGGCTGGCTATTGAACGTGGCAGACTGCCTGGCTCCTGGTCTCTTATCTGCTCCATCTCCATAGAGCATTCTCACATACTTAATGGTCCATTTGAACTATGCTATCAACATTTGATTATTCCTGAACAACAAAAGGCAGCCACAACCAGTAGGCATAAAAGAAGAGATGATAAAGAAAAGCGCTATGGCTCCCATATGGCAGGTTTGGGGAGAGCGCCCGCTCGGTGCGAAGCAGCCGAGCCAGGCGGCGAGGCCTGCGAGGCCATCAGGGGAAAGGAGTCGACTCCACTCTTCCTTCCTTCCTCATCCCCCTCATCTACCGTTCCAAGTGTTTGCCAAGATAAGCAGATGAGGAGACATATGCTTGAGAGGCTTCTGGAGAACTATTGAGAGAGTTTTAGTAGTGGAACCAGATGAAAGCAGGTCTGCGCCACCGCCGCCGCATACAGTAACTCCGCTTTGCTGTGATTGGCACAAACGCAGCAGTTCACGGATGGCGTTATTATGAGTAATGCTCTTTATTATCAATCCAGCACAAATGAAATCAGTCATCCTGGGTTTATTGAACTCAAACAGTTTTAGTCCGCTCATACACAATGATCCTTCTCGCCGAGAGAGAAAAACAAACTAATGAAAAGCTAAATATTACAGTGCGTTCAATTGCAACAAACAGATGGTAGCTAAATTAAAAGAAATTACATATACATTATCTTCACTTTATGGCTTTGCTCTAATTGAGGCGATTATAACTCCTACCTTTCTACTCTATAATGAAGTGAATTAATTCATTTAGGGTGGAACGTGTTGAAATTATACTTGCCTGTATTTTGTGTTTAGCGTCTAAAGTGATCATTTTTGACAGTGCCATATGTTTCACTGGCAATATTTCTTCTTGGTTGAGTTTTATTACATAATTTTATTTGTCCCTGCGCTGATTTCTTTATATATCTGCAAATGAACTCTTGTCGCAAATAGGTAGCCATATGCCACGAGGACACAGAATAGAGGGTAAAAAATATTCCTTAGGCTTTCCGCTAATTTGTTTTCTCCGTGTCTCTGTATTGCAGCTGATAGTGCACGGTGGCTATATTAAAATGATAATGAATAAATGTATCATTAATTCAACCCCGCCTCCAGTTGGATTCATTGAACATCGCCACGAGGAAGAATGAAAACATAATTGTCGCCGGCCCTTTTTAGTTTCACACTGAAATAAGAAAAACAATACAGCGGGTCATCATGATGCTCGTTATGGGAAGAATTAAAAAATAAAGGGATCCTGGACTGTGGCTAATCTCCCAGGTTCATTTTTTTTCCCCTTTTCTGCCTCGTTGTCATGTCTTTTCTGTCTCCTCTCCAGCCTGTTTCCTGTGTGCATCATGTGTTGCGCCAATATTTTGAGATGTGCTGCCATTCTTCTCACTATCATACATTCGTTTTATTGTTTTCGCGCTCTGTTGGATGCTGTCGTCTTGTTTCCATGAGCCTCTGCCTGCTGGATGCTGTCACTCAGTGAAAGGATCTGTGTTGCTAAAGCGCTGACACCCTCATTGTTGAATATGGTAAAGACTAATTATATGTTTCAGTGGGCGTCGTGTTGTTGGGGGTTAGTGGCGCTGACATTACTTCCTGTGGCGGCGGACAGCCTGATGCGTCTTCGGGTGCAGAGGTTTCAGCTGACACTCTGTAAAGCAGGCCAAACAATTTGCAGCAAAGGGTTCTCACTCCGGTTTTCCGAGTCGGACCCCCTGGGCTTTAAATTGCCACATAACGGATGCGGCGTCGAGAGGTAAACGTTGTCTAAGCAGTACTCATGCATTTCAGTCCATATTGGTGTCATTTTGGAAACAATGGCGCCGTGATTGGCACACCTCCTCAGCCTTGTAGAGGGCAGCGCGTGATTGGCTCAGCGCAACGCCAATGCGCGCGCGGCTGTCACTGGAAGCGTTCAATTAAATCATTTACAAACGCTCCATTAAGGTGTCTGTAATAGACAGAACACTAAACCCTCGCATCCTCGTCAGGACTTTGGAAACGAGCAGTGAGGCCTCCGACGGTCTGGAGCAAGGCTTTATTCTTTTTTCCCCAACGCTTCAAGTTGTTTCTGAAGAGGCTCGCGATGTTGTTGACATTGTAAAGCTCCTCATGCACAGTGTGACAAATTTTCACAACATTTTATTCCAGCCTCGAGGCGGGAAATGAATGAAGCACGCGCACACATATGCCGAGTGTACTTCCTTAACTATACTAGATAATTAAAAGGTTCAACATGTTTGTCCAAGGCTTTCAGGGTTGTAATCATTCCCACAAAAATCCCATGTTCTCATAAACATTTCAATTTTAGAATATATTTGGGTGATTAAAGATGATTAAAGTCAACCCAATTATATGAAATACTTAATTATGTCAAACTAGTAACAGTTTTATTTGGGAAGTGCGGTATGGTTAGTCGAGATGCTCAGATTAAAAGCAGTTCAAAACATGCGAGTCTTGATGCCACATGTTTTGATATTAAATACTACAGAAGTCTGGAAGATCTGACTACATGTTTGGAAAAACTCTGCTGCTGATGAATTAAACAGAACAGAGCCAATGTGATGCGTCATAGGGTGCATAATAAGATAAGAAATGATAAGATCTGACTTTTATTTACCCCACAGTTAACAGCAGCAACTTCAGAAAAACAACAAATGAGTGGAAAAAGTGAAATATAAAGAGAGAAAAAAAAAGAAATATAATAGAAAGAGTCAACAGAAGCTGATTCTGTAGGTCAACAACCCAAAATATTGATGTATATAAAGAAATCAGGTGCTCAAAAGAACAGGGACAAATACAAATTCAACAGACAGAACAAATAGGAGGCACTAGGATGGAAAAAAAGTCCTGTACCATCTACAGTTGTGGAAAAAATTATTAGACCATCAAAGCTCATCAGAAACAATGGTTATGCAATCCAGTACTAACTCCTGTGTGTGTCATGTGACTAAAACGGACAGAAAAGAAAACATGGAATGAATAAAAGCGCTGTTTTTGTCAGTACAATGACATAGATACTGATAGAAGAACTGAAGTGATTTTGGTCAATGCATGCTGGTCAAGATCACACCTTTTAAATACATTTTATTGCAAGCAGACCACAAAATATGTCCACCCTGTTACCAACAAATAAATGACTGGGTGGACAGTTTTGGCTAAAGTTAGCATTTAATGACCACATGTTGGTCATCTCTGAAGAGGACTGTGTAAACAAATTTATCCACAATTTTCTGAAAGTTTTATATTAAATGATATTTTGTGGTGACAGGGTGGACATACTAAAACCACATCTAAGTACAAACACAAAATGAGGAAAATTTTGAAATATAAATGTAAATACTAAATGCTCTCGTAGACTATGTTTCCACCTCCAATGAAGACACTCAAAATGATAATGATGTCATCAGTGATGAAATCAACTAGGTTATTAAAGGGGCAGTTCCCCCAAAGTGACAGGGTGGACAGTTTTGGCTAAAGTTAGCATTTAATGACCACATGTTGGACCAAATCAAACAAATTTACTCACATTTTACTGAAAAGTTTCATATTAAACCATATTTTGTGGTAACAGGGTGGACATGCTAAGACCACATCTAAGTACAAACACAAAATAATGAAAATTTTGAAATATAAATGTAAATGCTAAATGCTCTCGTAGACTGTGTCCACCTCCAATGAAGACACTCAAAATGATGATGATGTCATCAACTAGGTTATTAAAGCCCCCCCACCCCCCAAAAAGTGACAGGGTGGACAGCAATTTCAAAGACATGTGTAGAGTGTTAAATATTATGATGAAAATAAAATATAAATGATCAAAATGGATTTTTTTATTGAAAAACTTGAGTATAATGACAACTTCAAATTTGTTTTCTTTGTTTTTCATTTAAACACTTATCAAACTCACTAAAGTTTGGACAGTGTGAAGGACATGGACAGATCAGGAACGTTCACTCAAAGAAAATTTTATAAAATAATCAAATCAAATACGTCTAAGTGTTTTCCCATTCATAATAAAACCCCAGAATTTCATTATTTTGCAACGTATTCATGGTGACAGACTAGGTTCACACAGCAGGGCTTAATGCACAATTCGTATTTTTTGATGAAATCCGATTTTTTTTTTGTGTTGGTTCATATTCCACATTAAATGCGACTTCTATCAGTTTTGAGTCTGAACTGAATGTGAGCCTGAAGTGACCCACATGCACAAAAGAGGTCCTGATGGAATACATGACCACGCAGACACACACTGTGTTTACAGAAGTAACACTCCTGGGACGCAGAATTGTGATGTTTGTCGCATTTTAATGACGTAAAGGTCAGATAAATGCGACCTGGCCGATCAGACTGAAGTCGCATTGCAAAATATCAGATACAGTCATGGAAAAAATTATTAGACCACCCCTTGTTTTCTACAGTTTCTTGTTAATTTTAATTCCTGGGCCAACTAAAGGTCCATTTGTTTTGGACAAATATAATGATAACAACAAAAATAGCTCATAGTAGTTTAATTTCAGAGCTATCCATCTATCCATTTAACATGTTTTCTTGATAAAAACCAAAATCACTTCAGTTCATCAGTATCTATGGCATTGTACTGACAAAAACAGTGCTTTTAGACATTCCGTGTTTTCTTTTGTGTCTGTTTTAGTCACATGACACACACAGGAGTTAGGACTGGATTGCATAACCATTGTTACCTCTGCCAGGAGGTATTGTGATCACTTTGCTTTGTGTGTTTGCGTGCTTCTTTGCATGTTTGTTTGCGTGTTTGTTTGTTAGCAGGATAACTCAAAAAGTTATGGAAAGATTTTCATGAAATTTTCAGGAAATGTTGATACTGGCACAAGGAACAAATGATTCAATTTTGGTGGTGATCGGGGGGGGGGGCAGATCTGTCTTGGCAGAGGTCTGCGCTCTCAGATTGCTTTTCTTGTTTTTGATGAATTTTGATGGTCTAATAATTTTTTCCACGACTGTACGTATCGGATTTAGGACCACATATGAAAGTGGTCTGGGTCGGATTAGTGCTGTTCAAACTGTCTTTAACAGATCAGATACAGGTCACATATGTGCACAAAAATCAGATTTGGTCCACATTTACCTGCAGTCTGAACATAGTGTTAGATTCTGCTGGGGGACATCAAACACACCACAGTCATATTGACCCATTTCCATTAATTTGACTTTTGGATTCTGCACTGGAACCTTAGAATAATGAGAAAACCCAGATAGAACATAAATATGTTGGTATTAGTAACAGAGCAGATCTTTCATTTTCAGGTTTCATGGACTTCTTTTGCTTCCAGTGCAGCCGGTGCAGACGTACTTAAAAAATGCATCTCAGAGCCCTGACGTTCAAGGACAGGCAGTGGAAAGCAGCCTTAGTGATCTATATTAGGATTGTTTTAAAAAGCCTGCACTGGCCTACTCGGCGGTGTCCGAAGCAGTCAGACCCCGGCGTATGGTCAGAGGCGGTCTGATGCGTGGTTTGATGGAGTATGTCAGTCCAATCAGCCCAGCTTCCAGAGTCTGATTGGGTCTGCCAGCCAGAGAGGCAGCCCTGATATTAGCTCTACAGCCAGCTGACAGCCGGCATCCACAGCAGCTCCACGACACACAACAACAAAGCCCAGCACGCCGAGGGGCCGCGTTCACAGTAAAAACACAGAAGAAGAAATGTAGAAGAGACTAAAGTGGTCTGGAAGATCTGACTACAGGTTTGGAAAAACTCTGCTGCTTCACTTCGTCACTTGTGCTGATGAATTAAACAGAACAGAGCGAAATGTGCTGCATCACCGCATGTGCATAATAGGATAAGATAAGACTTTATTTTACTCACCATGGGGACATTTCACTGTTAAAAGCAGCATAAAACAAGCAAGTTCAGAGAAAAGGCAGGTAGAAAAACAACAAACGAGTGAAAAAAAATGAAATATAAAGAGAAAAAAATTTGAATTATATTGGAAAAAGACAACAGAAGGTGATTCTCTAGGTCAGTTGTGTCAAACTCATTAGAGTTCAGTGGCCACATACAGCCAGATTTGATTTAAAGTGGGCCAGACCAGTAAAATAATAGCATAATATCCAATAAATAAAAACTCCTAATGTTTTATTTTTTAGTACAAAAAAGTAAAAGTGCGGGTTTACCAATATTACGTCTCAGCTTTTCATTTACACATGTACAACTTACAGATGACAGTGGCTCTAAAAAGACACAAAACATTTCATAACAGGCAGAATATCATTGGAATTCTAGGGATGCATTGATCTGACATTTTCAGTTTCGATGCCGATACCGACGCTGGGGCATTCAGTATCGGTTGATACCCGATACCGATTGGATGTGATTGTTGATTTAGAAGTTCTCAATCGGAGGGGTCGCGAGTGACATCATCGTGCGTACTTGTTGGTGCGTTAGCGCCTACTGTTGTACGTCAACAGTATGAATCACTTGGCACATACCATGTGGTCCATTGGGGTGGGGGTAGTGAATTATAAGGTGAGGGGGGCTTACTTTCACTTTCTCTCAGCTTTATCTACAGAGCTATAACCCACCACGTCCTCCACATACGGGTCTGTCATGTTACTTTTTGAATTATGTTTCTCTTCCTGTGTCACAAAATTTAAAGGGGAAGTATTGGTCTTACAAATCGTTTGCTTTTACTGATCCCCGATCCAGCTAAAATGTTGATATCAGGGACAATATTAGGGCTATGTATTGGCAAGAATCTGGTGATATAATACAAATCACAATACTAGGATCACAATACGATATGTCGTGATATATCATGATTCTGTTAACAGGGCAATATTTTCTGTTTTGTTTCTCTCTTTTTTTTTTTTAAAGATTATTTCCTGGAAGAACTTATAGTGCAGCATTTGGATAAATAAAGTTTTAACACACGGCTTTACCAGTACAAAAAAACACACATAAATAAATAATGTTTTACAGACATTACAGTTTCAGATCCTGCTTAAATGTTCATATTCTGTTGTGAAGAGAATCCATACTGTTCAGTCCCTGAATCATCCAACATCAGAACATTATTTTTGTGCATTCCCAATAAAAAAACCAAACAAATATTTGTCTCTTTTAGACAGTAAAAAGTACTTTTGGGATGCTTTAAGTATCCATTATTTAACAAAACAGTGTTATCAATTTCAAAAAACTGTATTTATGACCTGCAATATCACAATAGTACTTTTGTAGTACACAAACAACAGACCAAAATACTCGTGAATATAGAAATAAGAGCTTCAAAAATAAAAAAACAAAAATGAACCTCCGCCATATCTGCATTTCAGTAAATACCTAAAAATATCAATACAGTACCTTTTATTATCGATACAGCATTGTGAAGTGAAATATTGCAATAAATTGCGATACCAATATTTTCTTACAGCCCTAGCTGATATCCGATCCTAATATTGGATTGGTGCAACCCTATGAAATTCCACTTATTATTAGGTTGTTCATGGTCATTTAGATTATTCACATTTTTGTGAAAAGATAGTTTGGAATTGTAAACATTTTTTTCATGTAATTTTCCTTTTTTTCGCACAAAAACAAAGAGAAGAATTTGGGGTTTTCATCATTTTTATATTATTATTCTATTATTTTACTTGTCTGGTCACTTGAGATCATATTGGTCTGTATTTGTCCCCAGAACTAAAATTATTTTGACACCTTTGACTATTACTGTCTTTAATCAAATTTTTCCATTTCACTAATTCATTCCTCGGCCCAGATTGGACCCCGGGCCGCATGTTTGACACCCCTGGTCTAGGTGAAAAACCCAAAATGTAGCTAAAGGAATCTGGTGCTCACAAAGGACAGGGGCAAATACAACAGCCAGAACAAGTAGGAGGCACTGGGATTAAAAAAAAAGCCCTGTACCACAGATATGGACCCCATCACCAATACATATCAACTAAAAAAATACATAATGTTGCATCATTTTGGGCCGTTTTCAAGAATCCATCTGGAAGGACAAGAGTGCAACATTTTCCACCTACGTATCTTCACCTCTTATTGAACTCATCAACTCATAAAATAATAGTGCAGACATTCCTGTTTTGGTGAAGCAGGTGAATCTACGCCTGGAAAAACATCCCTCAGCCACGGGGAGACTTTACAGCTTTCGAAAAGTTCTTGGGGAAATTTTCTCTAAGGTTTATGAGGCATAGCAGATGAGTAGATGACCCAAGTTAATTATTATTGAATTTGTTTTTCCTGCTTCACTGATACTTACCTCTATCCTGATGCAACAATGACAGTGTTCCTCTCATTAAACCAATGGATGTGGCTCGTCCTGGGGATTTTTTTTTTTTCTCTTTTTTTTTTTTTTTTCAACATTAAAAATATTACCAGGAGGATAAACCTGTGAAGTTGCATCATTTGTTGCTATTAGCTCATAATTTATGTGTTATCACTGTTAAGATAAACAATATTTATACGAATCTTGTGATGAAGTGAAACCATACAGCAGGTCTTTGTGTTTCCATGGCACAAACATGCATATATATCTTTGTCTGTCAGTCATTTTTTAATTGTCTGTAAATAACTGAGCTGACGCGACCGCGGCGCAGCATTTGAAGAATGAGTGAAAGTTGAGACAAATTACTCTAATCAAATGCATAATCTCGAAATTAGATGGTCAGGCATGTAATATAATATAGCATAATTACTGAAAGGTTTAGGGGCAGACTTGCCTTCTGTTCTGTCTTACAAAGAGACATAACATAAATCGTCATGTTATAAAGATAAACCCTTTTCTCCTGTCATGATTGGATGCAAAACAGATGAAACACAAGCCATCTGCAGCTTGTCACGCTGGAGTTCACCAACTTAAATGAAGCAACTGTTGTGTACTGAGATATGCGCTCTATGAATTAAGAAGACGAAACTATCCCGCTAATGAGTGTCAGCAGAGAACAATGTTCGCTGGATGCACTTTTATCCTGCACACCATGGAAACGGCAAAGCACACATATTAAAAAACACTGTTATTTACCTGAAAATATTCACATTAAACTAGTTTGGGATGAAATGCCTTTTTAGTTTTTACAGTTTCTTATTTTTCTTTGTTATCTGTCTTGTCCACAGATACCTGGAGACCAGTTTCACTTCAGAGATCCTCAAGTCGGATACAGAGCCGACCAATTATCCGACACGGTGGTTAAAACAAAGGGAGGAGCCATGAGAAACTGCTCAGCGTCACAACTGTGGGTCCATAATGAAACAGAGGTAAGTAGCACGGCCATAAAGAGTACAAAAAGATACTAAAAGAGTGTATACAACTACTACAACCCCACTGGAACCACACACAACCTCCATTAGATTAAAAAAGCCTTTAACCCTTTATAGTTCACTCATAGAAATGCTCTGAAATTCAACATTTTGACCTTAAAGTGTTATTGCAGGACATAACAAGATGGTACTTTTGTGACATTTTTCAAAAAAATATTATTATGTAGAAAATCAAGGTCAGTGAAGTTATCATATTTGGTTCCGTGCCCATAAGTGGCAAAAAAAAAAAAAAAAAAATCTGAGACATATATATAAAATACAAGAGAAGCACACATAAGGTGTAAGGAACATGTATTTTAGAACGTTAGACACCAGACCATTACACCAGAACATTAGATCCAGACAACTGTCAACATCTTTGTCTTGTAATGTGTGCGGAAATGACCAAAAATAGTCACTTGCCAAAACCCGTTATAGTTCACTCATAGAAATACTCTGGAATTCAAAATGTCAACCTTAGTGTCTTATTGCAGGACATAAGATAGTTCTTTTGTGACATTTTTCAAAATTTTTTTATTGTTATGTAGAAAATCAAGGTCAGTGAAGTTACCATATTTGGTTCCTTGCTCATAAGTGGTAAAAAAAAAAAAAGTAAAAAAAAAAAAAAAAAAGCCCAAAAAAACTATCTATCTATCTATCTATCTATCTATCTATCTATCTATCTATCTATCTATCTATCTATCTATCTATCTATCTATCTATCTGTCTATCTATCTATCTATCTATCTATACAAGAAAAACACGTCAGATGAAAGGACCATGTATTTTAGAACATTACAACATGAATTTTAGAACATTACACCAACATAAGTGCTGATCCAGACACCTGTCAAAATCTTTGTCTTATAATGTGTGCAGAAATGACCAAAAATAGTCACTTGCCCAATAAAAGGCTTAATAGTTCACTCATAGAAATACTCTGAAATTCGACATTTCAACCTAAGTGTGTTATTGCAAGACATAACAAGATATTGCTTTTGTGACATTTTTCAGTTTTTTTATTGTCATGTATAAAATCAAGGTTAATAAAGTTACCATATTTGGTTACTGACCCATAAGTGACAAAAAAAAATTCAAGAATTCAAGCAGTATTTATATATATCATAAATACAAGAAAAACACATTTAATGCCAAAAGTACATGGCAGAAACCAACTAAGTCTATTTTCGGTCTATTTTTTTTAATGGAACTGGTGATGTCACTGTCTTGTAATATATGCGGAAATGACCAAAAATAGTCTCTTGCCCCTTAAACACAGGGCTAAAGGCTTCCATTGGTGTCTCCATAACTGAAGCAGACAGTTTTGGGTGGGTGCGAGCGCTGAGCAGATCCCTCACATCCTCAACAGCTCCGAACATCTTTTTTTTTTTTTTTTTTTTCTCACTCTGTCTCCGCTCTCAGACAATATGTAGCGGCGTTTGTCATTGGTTATCAGGGGATGATGTATAGTATCGCCTGCAGAGAAACATGTGTTGTGCTTTAATCTGGAGTGCATAGGCCAGTATTCATGGCCAGCAGCTGAAGAAAATCACAGGAGACGAAGAGTCCGCTGTGGACAGAGGAGACGTACTGCCTGCCTGGCAGATGCTGGGGCTTGTTATCAGCCCTCTCTCCACCTTATTTATGTGGTGACTTATAACCCAACACCCACTTTTTCCTCTTCCTCGTCACTCCTTTACCCACACGTTCACATTTTCATATGAATAAATGTCCTGTTGCTCTACATTTGACACTTTAGCACAAAGCTGTCAAACTCATATTATTTAAGGTTCCGCATTCAACCCAATACAATCTCAAATGGGTCCAAACAGGAAAATAATAGCAGTGACAAAGTAACATTACATCATGAAAATGTTTACATCTACAAAGTATGCTTTAAAAAATGTGAATGACATGAACAACCTGAAGTTTCTTAAGAAAAATAAGAGTAATATTAACACTATTCTGTTTCAGTTTATCATTTCCACATGTACATTATAACTGACAGACACAGTGGATCACAAAACATTTAGCAACAAGCAAGGGCGTAAGAAAATATCGGTTCACATGGGTATTTTGCTCTTTTATTTCTAGATTCACATGGGTATTTTGCTCTTTTATTTCTAGATTCACATGGGTATTTTGCTCTTTTTTTCTATATTCGCATGGGTATTTTGCTCTTTTATTTCTATATTCACATGGGTATTTTGCTCTTTTATTTCTATATTCACATGGGTATTTTACTCTTTTATTTCTATATTCACGTGGGTATTTTACTCTTTTATTTCTATATTCATGTGGGTATTTTGCTCTTTTATTTCTAGATTCACATGGGTATTTTGCTCTTTTATTTCTAGATTCACATGGGTATTTTGCTCTTTTATTTCTATATTCATGTGGGTATTTTGCTCTTTTATTTCTATACTCACATGAGTATTTTACTCTTTTATTTCTATATTCACATGGGTACTTTACTCTTTTATTTCTGTATTCACATGGGTATTTTACTCTTTTATTTCTATATTCACATGGGTATTTTACTCTTTTTATTTCCATATTCACATGGGTATTTTACTGTTTTATTTCTATATTCACATGGGTACTTTACTCTTTATTTCCATATTCACATGGGTATTTTGCTCTTTTATTTCTATATTCACATGGATATTTTGCTCTTTTATTTCTATATTCGCATGGGTATTTTACTGTTTTATTTCTATATTCACATGGGTACTTTACTCTTTATTTCCATATTCACATGGGTATTTTGCTCTTTTATTTCTATATTCACATGGATATTTTGCTCTTTTATTTCTATATTCGCATGGGTATTTTGCTCTTTTATTTCTATATTCACATGGGTATTTTACTCTTTATTTCTATATTCGCATGGGTATTTTACTGTTTTATTTCTATATTCACATGGGCAGTTTACTTTTTTTATTTCTATATTCGCATGGGTATTTTTCTGTTTTATTTCTATATTCACATGGGTAGTTTACTTTTTTTATTTCTATATTCACATGGGTATTTGCTCTGTTTGTATATGACAAAAGGAATATTGTGATATTGCAGGTCCAACATGTCATTTTTTAAAAATTAATAACACTGTTTTGTTAAATGATGGTTATTTCAAGCATCCTAAAAGCACTTTTTAGATAGACAGACCAACCCACCGACCCACCGCCCAACCCAAAACTGGGAAATTGTAGTGTAGTAGCAGTATGACAGACAGGAATCTTTACTGTCTGAAATAGGCAGATATTAGTTTTCCAGGAAATAATCTAACCAAAACAAATAAAAAAAGTATTGCTTTGTTTACAGTATTGTGATATAGTGCCATATATTGTATCGTGATCCTAGTATTGTGATCTGTATCGTATCGCCACATTGTTGCCAACACACACCCCTAGTAACAGGCAGAATATTGGTACAATTCCACTTATTTCTCTTAAGACATTTCAGGTTGTTCATATTTATTTACGTTATTCACATATGATCTCAAATAGGCCAGAACAGTAAAAAAAAAACAACTGAAAAAAGTGAAATTACATGATGAAAATGTTAACATGTACAAAGTTTCTTTAAAAAGTGTGAAAAACCTGAACAACCGGAAACATCTTTAGAAAAATATGTGCAATTTTATCATTTATACATGCATTACACATCTACAAAGGCACAAAACATTTAATAACAGGCAGAATATTGGCAAATTCTTCAGACATTTAATATTGTTCATATTTGTTTATGTTATTCACATTTTTGTGAAAGGATAGTTTGTTAATGTCAACATTGTCATGTAATTTTCCTTTTTTTTCTTTTTTTTTACACTAAAACTAGGGATGTAATGATTACCGGTATAATGATAAACCGCGGTAAAATTTCTGATGGTTAGTATTACCGTTTAAATTCTAATTATTATGATAACCGTGTTTGATTACCGCACTTTGAAAATCACGGTGATACTGCTCATTTCCTGGAGAAGCAGCGGCACTCCAGGTGTGTGTGCAGTTTGTAATGTTTAGCCTCTGAAAACATGGTGGAAGGCACATGCACGGACAGAGATCCAGAGTTTGGGGATAATGGGCTCCCACAAGGACCCAGGTCCATCCGAGCACGCACACGGACCCGGGTCCATGCGAGTGAGCAAGTGCATAGACCCGGTCCGTACGAGGGCACGCACATGGACCGGGTCCGCATTACTGTTAACCCCCTCCCCTGCCCTCACTGTTTCAGATCCTCACCCAGCAGAGAAACTGTCTCCATATAGATCCTCAGGACAAACACATGCTAGTTCAAATGAACCCAAATGAGTGAACTTGAACTGTACAAAGACACATGATGTGTGTAAAAACCAAAGGAGAGGAGGCTTTATGAACTGAAGGACATTCAACAGTAAATCCAGTGACTGACCACCAGAGGAACTGGACCGTATGACACTGTTGGGATTGGTCTGTCACTGACCAGGAGTGAACCACTGACCAGTCGGATCAGATCACCACTGACCAGTTGGATCAGATCACCCTAACATGTTTTAAAATCCTTATTCTTTCAGAATATTTACATTTGTTCATTAAACAGTTCAGGAAAATATGATTGTTTCACTTTCTGTTTGTGTGTATAATGGTGTATATATGTGACACTGGGAATGATTTGATCTGGAAAATGGTCAAACCAACTCCACTGTGACCTGTCCAACTACTTTTTTTCCCACTCAAAAAACCACTCAGGAAACGATAGGAGACTTGATAAGGAATTTGATTAGTAAGCAGATTGGGCAATGGCATTGATAAAATCCTATTAATTTCCATCCCTAGTGCAGATATCTCTTGTGTCCATAAGGTGACATCTTTAATGCTCATTGCTATGTTTGATGTTTATATGTTAATATATTAATGTTTCTGCAACAGAAAGTACATTGTGTGTATTTATTTCTTTTTTTTTTTTTTTCAGAATACAACTTGGTTACATTATTTCAGTGTGCGTGTAAGTAGTTTTGAACATTTTGAGCAAATTTCAACAATACTTCGATAATAATGATAACCGTGATAATTTTGGTCACAATGACCATGATATGAAATTTTCATATCATTACATCTCTAACCAAAACAAAGACTTGCTATTATTTATAGGTTATTATCATAGTGTTTTACTGATCTGATCCACTTTCAATCGTATTGGTCTAAAACAAGTTTCACATCCTTATTGTTAATATCCTCAGTCTAATTTTTGCATTTCACTGATACATCCCAGGGGCCATATCGAACTCTTTGGCGGTCTGGTTTTGGCCCGCAGGCCTTATGTTTGACTCCCCTGCTTTAGCACTTAACATAATATTGTAGTATTTTACAAACGAAGACAAGTCCTCAGCCTTGAGTGTGAAAGCCCTGCTCCCATGCCTGTGTCTGCAGCTCATATCCATGCATTAGTTTGTGTTTTACACCCTGGTTTCACACCGCTGCTCCTTATTGACAAGCCCCTACTGTGATATTTATGTCACATATTTAATATGGACATGGGAATGATTATCAAATCCATAGTTGCCAAGAGAGTCCGATCGGCCTTAAATAATGGATGAGCGAGGATGCGACTCAATTTGTGAGGCCGCGAAGAAAGACAGGGCAAGTGTGAGCATCGACCCCCCTCCGCCCACCCCCATCGCCTTCTGCCTCTGCGGAACGTCATTATTCTGGTCGATCTTTTCTCCCCTCGCTTGACATCATTCAATGTAATCATCCTTCAATAAAAAACCTGCTTGTAATAAAAGGAACAACCCGGGTCAATACACAGAATATGGAGAAGGATGACCCTGTGCTGGGAGACGGCGTATAAATGGGCCTCTTTATCAAAGCCGATGGACGCTCGGTGCCTTAACAGGAATTCGACCGTGGCTGGAGTTATCATTACTGTTACCTTTTGTATCATCAGTGTTTGTGCCCTGTGAATATGAGGAAGAATGATGGCTACATTAATGAATCAATGGGCTAATGAAGCAGCCATTGTGTTGGTTCATTGAAATACGCTGCGGAAAATTGAAGACTTCTGCAGCATCTCGGCGCTGAATGTACCGCTGTCATATCACCCCACGGAGAAAAAAAAAAAAAAGAAAGAGAGGCTTTAAAACCACAGCAGCCGTCGTCTAACATGACAGAGCTGCACATAAAACCAGCATTTATCCACATAAAGACGGAGAAAGAGGGGAAAAAAGAAGCGGTCAGCAGAGGTCACATTAATGTTGCATGCAGTTTTTAACAGCGTCAACGCCGTCCTGTCTGGACTGAGTTCGAGGGTCAAATTAGCTGACGGGGTAATTTTGTAAGGACGACACGCAGAGCCGCTGATTATCCCTGAGCTAGCATCATTTTTGTTTATCAAAAAATGTTAATTGCCTGTTTTTACGAGTAGGAAAAGATTAAAAGTTAATAGGAGAGACTAAATAAACACAATGCAATTGCATGAGGCTGTAGAAGATGGTAATTAATTTGTGGCCACCCCTGAGATAATTAGCTAATATAAAGCAGGAAAAAAGAAGTTAATGAGGCTTAATGTAACTGATACACTGAAAAGTTTAGACTAATGAATTTATGAATGCGTGAGGGAATCAACTTCGTGTTCGCTCCAAACTCTCGGAGAAGGAAACCTGCGCCGTTCTCCTGATCACCGTCAGTGTGGTCTACGGATTTAACACCATATCAAATTTCATAGCTCTGTTTGTGTCGGTGTGACGGAGTCTGGATCAGAAGTTGCGCCTCCATGCAGAGTCAGAGATGGTAGCCGGCGGGGGGGCCCATCCACGCCCAGCGGTTGGTGTGTTCTGTGCATCTTCTAGGGCCTCGCTGGTCGGAGGATACGGCAGCCTGTGTATGTGGAGGTCTGAGGAGGTCAGTCCGCCTGCTGAAAGGGAGGGACAGACCATAATAATCTGCTGTTAGCTTCCTGTGCTGCTCATAGTAAAGATGGTCCAGTGGGTCGAGTCCAAGCATCAGCTGATTCATGGAGATCCAGCGTTTAAACTCCACCTCCACGGGGGATGACACCTCCACTGTCCATACCAAGGTTCTAATTGTTTTGGATTTTTCATTATAGTTTAGTTTTATTTCGTTTTGACTTTTTTTCTCTATTTCAGTTAGTTTTTATTTGTTTTTAGAGCAGGTTTGCTAGTTTTTATTAGTTTTAAATTTTTTTCTAAATGCTTAGTTTTAGTTTAGTTTTAGTATTAATTTTAGTTTTGTCGTATCTTTTCTCTTCTTCTTCACCGTATTCAAATAAATCCCAGACAGGACTCTGCTGCTTTCTCCCAACTTTAGTCTCCATGTTTCCAGGTAGAGTGGGGACCAGAAGTCGACTGGAAACCACAAGTGATGGACCGTGAAGTGTCGTATGGTGCCGCTAGATAAAATTGCTTGAGCGAAATAAATCACTTTCGTATCAATCTAACGTTGACAAAGACGAAAATGAAAGGAATTTTATCCATAATTTTTGTAAGTTCTAGTTAGTTTTGTAAACACACGGTACAGTTTCAGCTAGTTATCGTTTTTTTCTTTTAATTATAGTTTTTATTTATTTCAGTTAACGAAAATGTTTTTTCAATTCTAGTTTTCATCATTTCATTAGTTTTCGTTAACGATAATAACCGTGGTCCGTACCTCTGACTCTAACTCTAACCCTGTATAGCCCATTTGGATCTGAAATATAATGAAATAGTAGCGTAACAGCCCATAAATAATGTTTCTTTTTTTTTTTTTTTTTACTAATTTTCTATTATGAAAATCTTAACTCAGTGGTTTCCAACCTTTTTTGGTTCGTGACCCAATTTTACCATCACAAATTTCTGGCGACCCCAGACATTCAAAACTAAGATATTTTTGTGCTAAAATGACTTTGTTTTTGATCATGTAAGACTAGAACTGCACAATATATCGTTTGAGCATCTGCATCACAATGCACGTGTGCGCAGTAGTCCCTTTGCAGGTCCTGCAATGTAGGAGGCAAAAGAACTCAGTGTGTTCTCATCTAAGTTCATCCTGGATACCTGACACACACTGGGCGCAGCGATCCACCAATCACAATTGTTCTTAATCAGTCTGCCGAAGCAGACCACGCCCCCTGCACATGGAGTGAGTCACTGGTAACAACATTGAAAAAAAAAAAAAAATGAGCAAAGAACAAGAGAAAATCCTTATTCATTGCTTAATTCAATTTTTTGCTTGAATTAAACAAAGAAAAAAAATCTTGAATTAAGCAAAAAATCTTGAATTAAGCAAAAAAAAAAAAATCTGCCAATGGAACAAGTGAAAATTATCTTGGTAAGATTTCTTGAAATCAGATTTTCCAGATCTATTGTCTATAAATCAGTTCTTATATCTCACTGAAAAGTTCCTCTTTAGGTGATTCTGTCTGATTTTAAGTGTGATGAGATATTTGGACAAGAAATGAGAAAAATACACTTTGTCAGATTTTGATTTTTGCAGGGAGTGGGTCAGACCAGTAAAATAATAGTAGAATAATATATAAATAATCGCAAATCCAAATTCCAAACTCAAATTTTAACAATATTCTGCCTGTTACTATATATTTTATTTATTTAACCAGGTAGGTCAAATGAGAACCAGTTTTCATTTACAATGACGACAGCAGAACATGCATATAAAACAGTAAAAACAGACAAACAAGTTACATAATGAGCCGTAATAGTGCTAAAAGAGAGTAGTATGTACAATATTTACAATGATATATTCTGTCTTATTTTAAGTGCAATGAGATATTTGGACTAGAAATGAGAAAAATACACTTGGTAAGATTTAGATTTTTTGCAGTGCTTCAAATCAAATGCGCTTCACATCCTTGATTTTAATGTAGTAGCAGTAGTAGTAGTTTTATTTGGAGCACATAGAAACATCAAATAACAAAGAAAAAAAAGAAAAATAAAATTTTTCTGCGCTCAAAAAAGAGTGGGAAGAAGTATAACTTATTGACTCCACCCCCTTTTTCAAAGTAACAATCAAACTAGATCCGCTTCCTTTGCTTTAACACATGTTTTCCTCTGTATATTTTTACAATAACACAAAACATTAATACAAACCATTCACATACATGTTTTTAGTCACCTCACACACAATCAGATTTACATAATCAGCAGTTTTTAATATAGACTGTAATATTTATATGCACTTTAAATATTTACTCCAAATACAATGATCAGTAAATATGATAGTATCTTCTTATCATGATAACCAATTAACTACAATAATATCTGATTTTATGTGTACTTCTATAATGTTCTATATTTTATTATTATACTGGATTTATACGTCCTTTTAAATGGACAAATTGAAGAGACGTTTTTAAGTTTTTCTCCAGATTATTCCACAGATGGACCCCTCTGACACAGATGCACTGGCTTTTTATGTTTGTTCTACACTTCATTTTCTTGTAGATTTCCGTTCCCCTTAAATTGTAATTCCTTTGCCTGGGCTCAAACATCTCCTGTAGACTGTAGGGGAGCATATGATCATGGGCTTTGTACATTATAATAAGAGTATTAAGGTCAACAAGATCGTGTAGTTTTAGAACATTTAATTTTATGAATAGGGGATTTGTCATTTTTCACTTTGTAAATTCATCCACCAGGCCGGATCGGAACCGTTTGACGGCCCTGTTTTGGCCCACGGGCCGTATGTTTGACCCTCCCCTGCTCTGCTATCTGTCTGCTCCTTTCACCTCCGTTCATTTTAAGAAACAGCTTATTATTTCACTTAGTACTGCGGCGACTGCAGAGGACATTACTTACACTCAATAGGGTCACAATGGCATTTACTGTTGACACCGTGGACCGGGGGTTCATGGGTAATTTGAATGAAATTATAGGGCCGTGATGAATCCTGCTAGTGAGTGGGAGCCGGAGCGGCGAGGTAATCAGGTAATTGCAGCTTTCATAAATGTAATTTATCAGGAAGGCAAAGGCCGGCGGTGGTAACGGACTGCACGCCGCCGCCGCTGAACGCTGACCGGCGCCGCTCTCACACGGTGACATATGTCTTTATGATCGGCGGGGAGGCATTATGGGTGATAAGGCAGAAATACCCCCATCAAAGCATCCCTGTCATATCACATAAATCAGCGCGCTAAATTGACATCTTCCCACGCCGCTTGCTTTCTTGTTTGCGGTTTACAGAGGGTCATTTGTCAATCACTCTCAGACGGAGCAGCGCAGATGCTTTTAATGGCGTTTATATAATAGATTTAGTGGCGAAGACGGTGTCAAGTGTCAGAGACTGTGTTGAACCGACGCGGATCTGTGACGTCGGTCGTGTTCTCGGCACATAACAGTACAGTATATAATCAGCAGTGACAGGGAGCAGATTGTACCGAGGTTATTCAGACCCAGGAGCTCAGTTCCTTCATTAGTCCGTTTACTTAACGAGGCCACCGCAGCAGCTCGTCAAATGTGTCACCAGGTCATTTCTGTAGTTTTGGTTGAGAGGCCTCTAAAGCAGGGGGGGTCGAAACTCAAATACAGTCCAGTTTATTCTTGTTCATTCTTTATTGAGGATCCCCATTAGCCGACGCACAAAGGCCAGGCTAATTTTCCTGGGGTCCTCTAAAAAATAAAAAATAAAAAGGTTCAGGATGCAAAATCACAATATATAGATCTAATGACAATACAAACAGAGATCCAGTTAATACATACCAAGATCCAGTTAAATTTGATCAAAAGGGGGTCGGACCAGGAAAAGAATAGAATATTAACATGTAATTAATAACAGTTCAAAATTTTTGTCTTTGTTTTAGTGCAAATAAAAGAAAATACAGTATGATGTTTACAATGAATGTTTACTCTTACAAACTGTCCTTAACCCTTAAAGACTCACGCCCTGTACACACCACAGTGAAATGATGGCAGTGGTTATAGTTTGGTCCTTTGGTCACATGACACTGGCGTTGTCAGTACCTTGAAACAGTATTTTTGGAGAACAGGTCCCAGAGCATAAACGCCTTCCAGCGCTGCCCTGGCGTTGGCTAGGGCTGTGTATTGGCAAGAATCTGGCGATACGATACAAATCGCAATGGTAGGATCACGATACGATGTATCACGATATATCATGATACTGTTAAAAAGACAATGTTTTGTTTGATTCTTTTTTTAAATGATTATTTCCTTGAAGAATTGAATTACACCAGAAATATGTACAAATAATAAACACATTTTTATTTGATCACAACAGGATCTAATGCTATATCACAACATTTTCCTGTGTTAAAACTGAAATTCTGTTTTACAGACATTACAGTTTAAGATCCTGTTCAAATGTTCATATTCTATTAGTTCAGAACTAACATCAGAACAGTATTTTAGTTCAATCCCAACAAAGGAACTAACATTATTTAATAAGACAGTGTTAAATAATAATAAATGAAATATAAACAAAAAAGAAAAATAAAAAACAAAAATGAACCTCCACAATATCTGCATTTGAATAAATACCTAAGAATATTGATACAGTACTTTTTTAATATCGATACAGTATTATGAAATGAAATATCGTGATATATTGCAGAACCGATATTTTCTTACACCCCTGGTGTTGGCGTATGGATAGACACAACACCACTGTATGGAAACGATGACGCCATAGTACCATGTGACCAGAAGGAGAAAACCCTGGATGGAATCTCCTGCACATGCTCAGTGCATTCTTCTGTGGTTTGAGTGTATCCTGCCATAGGCTCTGTCTGTATTTGTGTACAGCGCCACATATAGGTGTGGCATACGTATTACACCGTTTAACCCAGTTGGACCTCTTCCACCTGGATGCAGATATTTATGGAAACCATACGTGTATGGACCGCAAACTTCTAGAATCCACATAAGAAAAATACCAGGAGCGTAGTGGTAGTGGTAGCACCGGTGCTACTTTTGTGGCCATTACAAAAATTTTTCTCTCCATTTAAACTTTCTGAAGTGTTTTATCACCATTTTTTCTAATATTATCCTCTACATTTTGCATTTTTCAGTGAAAATCAGGTTTTTTCTAATATTTAATTAACTGATCATAAAAGCTCAGGTTAACATTAAGGGTAATTATGTCATAAATTGAGAAAACTGAACATAAAGTGACTTTATCAGAAAAAATATTATTAACTGAACATAAACCAAGTGTCTCCATTCACTGACATTTATCAAACTGGTGATAAATTACATTATTTTACTGGTGAATCAATGTTGTGGAAGATGACGGTGTTTGGCAGTGTTTGAGTTTGTATTTTACACAGTCTTTATGTAGATTTTCTGTACTTTAGAAGTCCAGTTAGGAACAGGCTTTGCACATTAACTTAAATGTGTTGGTCTGACTCCAAATAAACACTAAATATCATTATCTTCATAGCATAATTGCCTAACTCATCCACTATATGGACAAAAGTATGTGGACGTGTTAGATTCAGGTGTTTCTTTTCTAGCAGGGGTCTGGGATACAAAACAATAATTACTAATGTCACAATATAGTTTTATATTATAGGATAGATATCATATTGATTATTAATGTTGACGTTTCTCTGTCTGATCCTCATGAACAGGACATCTGACAGCTGGAGACATGATGTGTCCACATATTTATGTCCATGTAGTTTAGAAACATCATTATTTTACTAAAGTTTAATGGTAGATTTTTCTTCCTCAGTCAGATGTGATGAAAGTAGATGGAAATTGTTATTTACAGTCAGAGCAGGAAAATACTTAATAAATTTAGAGGAAGAACATTTAAAATCAGAGTCATGGTTTAAAAAAATCAGTGTTGAGAGAAATGAAGTCCAAACTATCTGAGTCATTTTAAAAACAACGATAATAATTGAACCCAACCTAACCAATGCAGTGATATTTATCCCATAATATAAAACTCTATTCTGACATTAGTCATTATTGTTTTGTATCCCAGACCCCTGTTAGAAAAGAAACACCTGAATTCAATGTGTCCACATACTTTTGTCCATTTGTGGATGAGTTAGGTAATTATGCTATGAGGATTCAAGAATTTTTATTGTCATACCAGCACACATTTACACGAGATGGGATGAAATTTGGTACTCGAGGTCCCAGATTTTAGCCCAAGAAGATCTATAATATAAACAATATGTACATTAATAGACTTTTGTATAATAATAGAAGTAAGATAAAGAAAAAGAAAAGACCTATGTATAAAAACACTTGTGCAATGAGACTAACAACATCATAATATGTAAATGTAATAGGTGGATTGAAGCACAGGGAATCTGTCTCAGTTTCCCATGTTGCCTTTTGGCTCATTTTCCTGATAATGGGATTATGGATTGAACCTTTATTTTGACGTTGTGTAACGTGGACGAAACAAACTCCACACAGCGATCCATATGAAACACTGATATCCAACCTGTTGAGAGGCTCATGTCGAAAGCTCACTCACAACAATTTGTCGCCTAATTCGAAACTCTATAGATACATTCAGGTGTGCTTCGCTGGTAGAATGACAATCGGGTACATGTGATGAAGCGAAGAAGAGAACAACATGAGGATGAGCTGAACTGAGGCGGTTTGTTCCTCTGTAATTGTCTTTTACACATGAGCCGATGAGGAGCTGCTGTTTATGGGTCAGATCCTCATTTCATAAAAAAGGCTCCTTCAGGAAAAACTGAAACATGACGGGTCAAACACAGGTCTAAATGCCTGCTCCAGTTTTTCCTATTTTCCCATTTCAAATATCCGTCTGGTGTCCGCGCTCTCTCGCCTCTGTAATGGAAAACTATTGCAGAAGCATTTCTCCGTCAGCTGGGGTCAAGGGGTCATCGCTGATGTCACTCTCAAAGTAACCAGTACCAAATAGGTCCTGACATGTGGTCTCCGATGGCGGAATGAGACCGGACAGCTCCTCTGGCTTCCAACTGATAAGACATAGAAGAATATGTGAGGCTGGGGTGTCGCAGCCTTTTCAGACGCTAATACCAGAGTTAAAAGAAGGCACAAAGAACCACTGGGCCATCTGTGTACTCCGACAACGCACAAACCGCACCCACTGCCTCTGGGTCCTCTAGAATAAAACAGGAAACACTTTATGCATCTTATTGTTTTTATTATCGCACCAACCAATCAACTATGAGGCGTTGTGAAGTCACTGTGTCTGCCGTCATCTTCGTCATCTTTAACCTCTTTGTCGTCTTTGTCATCTTTAACGTCATTGTCGTCATTGTCATCTTCGTCATCTTTAACGTCTTCGTCATCTTTGTCATCTTCGTTATCTTTAAGGTCTTCATCGTCTTTGTCATCTTCATCATCTTTAACGTCTTTGTTGTCTTCGTCATCTTTAACATCTTTGTCGTCTTTGTCGTCTTTGTCATCTTTAACGTCATTGTCGTCATTGTCATCTTCGTCATCTTTAACGTCTTCGTCATCTTTGTCATCTTCGTTATCTTTAAGGTCTTCATCGTCTTTGTCATCTTCATCATCTTTAACGTCTTTGTTGTCTTCGTCATCTTTAACATCTTTGTCGTCTTTGTCATCTTTAATGTTATCGTCGTCTTTGTCGTCTTCATCGTCTTCATCATCTTCGTCATCTTTAACATCTTCGTCATCTTCTTCATCTTCGTCGCCTTTAACGTCTTTGTCATCTTCGTTATCTTTGTCATCTTTAACATCTTTGTCGTCTTTGTCTTTGTTAGCAATTTCTTCAAACATCTTCTCTGACGAAACTACTGGTAGGATTCATTTGTAATTTTATACATATCTTCTTTGGAACAATGCCTACAAAGTTCGTTCACAGTTTTGAGAAATTTAGATTTTTGATTTTTTGACGAATTTCTGTGTTTCCTTCTACTGGTCCATATGTTGATGGTTTATAACATGTAAATGGTTCCAGATATCAGTCTAGTTCCTATTGATCACTGATAGAAGTCATATATGGGCTTTGATTTGCGTCCATGACTTTTGACCTTGAGTGACCTTGAAGGATCAAACTAAAGATCACTAATGTCTAGATTTCAATAATGTTCTTGTCCAAAACTACTGGTCGGGTTCATTTACAGTTTTATATGTTGCTTCCTTGGTTCAATGTTTATGAAGTTTGTTCACAGTTTGATGAATTTTTTAAATACTCTAAATGTTCCTTTCCTTCTACTGGTCCATATTTTGATGGTTTATATCATGTAAATGGTTCCAGATATCAGTCTAGTTCCTATTGATCACTGATAGAAGTCAGATATGGACTGTGATTGGATAAGTTCAGTTCTCCTCCAGTGAAAGTCCCGCCCACTTCTATAGTTAGATTGATGTGCATCCAGACCACAGGACTGGAACATAGAACAGAACCTGAGAACCTCACACATTCAACTGGGGATTGATGCACATAGAACAGATGCTGACGTACAGGGACACTGGAACTGTTTTCTTATATTATACTCACATGTCTCACACTTCTTTAACCACCACTTTATGACCCCTTATGAGGTTTGTTTGAATCAAATACAAAATGTCAAAAAGATTTAATGCAACCAAAACCATTTGTACTATAGTTTATTTCCTAATCCAGTGTTTTTCAACCTTGGTGTCGGGACCTCACATGGGGTCGCCTGGAATTCAAATGGGATCGCCTGAAATTTCTAGTAATTGATTAAAAACAAAACAAAAATTTACTAATAAAAATCTGTGTTGAGTTGACAGATCCAATCCCAATCCATATCAGACAAACTGTGAGTCTGAAACTGCAGCACTGTGGTTCTGTTGTTCTGTCAAATGTTCATTGTGGTCGGTTTCAGATGCTGCAGCTGTTTCGTAATTCATAGTTTGAGTTCTTGTTTGTTCAGTATTAATTTTCAGTCTTGTAAATCCAAGCTGGGCTGACTGTACATATCCTGAGCAAGGAAAATAAAACTCTCCCTTTGTGCAGTAATCTCCACCTGGCTTTACTGCCTCTGTCCACAATAATATACATTATATAGACTAAATGTCCTCTAAAATTAACCTTTATTTGCAAATAAAATAGTATAGCAAACCATTACATGATCAAAAACAAATTAATTTAGCAAAAAAAAAAAAGTCTCATTTTTGAATGTCTGGGGTCGCCAGAAATTTGTGATGTTAAAATGGGGTCAGGAGACAAAAAAGGTTGGAACCACTGGACTAATCTGATGAGAATCGATAGGGAAGTGGTATGGCTAATGGAACCAGAATCACTGAATTCCTCTCAGTCCCCGTCCACGTCCATGTGTCTGTCTTCTGTTTCATGTCCCTTCGTCTCAGCTGTGAGACTGAACCCAGATCTGCTTGTTCACTGTCGTCGTTGTCATGTAATCTGTGCTTCCTGATGCACATCCTGGTCTCGGACAGATTCTTACATGTAGTTGTTTTGTTGAGACGTGACCGTTGACTGTCTGCGCTGCTTCTCCGTTCTTTTACCCGTCCTCATGTCAGTGCAGAATACACTTCAGAAAGGACATTAAAACATGCAAAGTGCTCCAGTGTACAGCAAACTCTTCATGTTATTACGTCTTCCCCCCCGTCTCCGTCTTTCTTCTGTGCCGCGACTCGACTCCAGACGAAGGATGACTGAATGAGCAGGAGACTGGCATGTTCTGATAGAGTTACACCCCGCAAACGGAGTCAATCAACGGCCGCTTGGGGAAAAAAAAAAAATTCATTTTCTGACAAAGGTGTCAGCGAGATTGTGTGGCCTCCATGACAACAAATCCATAGCACTAAAAAGAAAAGGAATAGTCAAGAAAAGAAAAAAGTGTGGAGAGCTAAGAACGGAGGTAAAACAGAACCCTGGGAGTGACTTCCCAGTCAATCAGAGCTCTTACCTTTCAGCTGTCCATAACGCTATTTCATACCAATTATTACCCCCACTGAGCAGGTGACAGGCTTGTGTGCCGACGGGAGCGCCACGCAACTCCCGGTAATCCCGAAATGACGGATTGGAAGGGAAGCCTTGCAGTGATTTGTGACAAAGTAACTGAACATAGACTTCTGTACTTAGAAACGTCAGAGTAGTTATGGTAACACTCTCCACTTTGATTTGATGCATGGGTTTTAGTCCGTCTGTCCAATGCCATCCGTCGGCTTACCGGGGAGCATCACTATTCAAGTTCTAAATTGAAAAATTGCCCTACTGTGTCCATTTGATGTTTACTGTGTATTAATCAATAAAAATGCTGTTTTGCGTATATGGCAGAGGTGTCAAAGTCATTTTAGTTCAGCTTCCACATTGATCTCAAATGGGTCAGAGCAGTAAAATAATAGCATATGAGTAAAAACAAATCTAAATTTTTCTATTTTTTTTACTACAAAAAAAAAAAAAAGAAAACAAACTATCCAAACAAAAAAGATGTGAATAACCTCAAAAACTAAACTCTGTTAAGGAAAATCAGTGCAGTTTTAACATCGACTTATCATTTATAAATGTTTATTACAGATCACATCTACGAAAACACAAAACATTTAGTAAAAGGCAGAATATTGGTACAGTTACTTTTAAGACATTTCATGTTCATGTTTGTTCAGGTTATTCACATTTGATTGTTAAAGGAGAGTTTGTAAGTGTAAATATTTTCATAATTTAATGTTATTTTTTGCACTAAAAGAAAGAAAAATTTGGAGTTGTCATTGTTTACAGGCATAATGTTTTTATTTTAATTTTTTCACATTCAACAAAACCAACCACTAACCCAGAACTAAAACACCTTTCAACACCTTTGACTGTTAACCCTTTATGTGCTGGAATTTTTATAAAAAATATTCAATTTTGATAAGAAGATTTCAAAAAGATGTATCTTGGAAGTGGTTCGAGATTAAGTCATCATGTAAATGACAAAAATATTGGGTTTGACCCAAAGTTTATAATGGTAATAAATTTACTCATCTAATTTGCATATTGTGATATCATATGGCAGCGGCCATATTGGATTGTGTAACTTTTAGTAAAATTGAACTTATTGAACAAATTTACATGGAAGTTTGCTTTGTTTTTTTTGCTCTTTTCTCATCTTATCCTTTCTTTAAAACACATCTAAAAATGCACCTTTTCTCATTGGCTTTTAATCAGTGAGTAAGACATTTTTTAGATTTCCTATGTTGTTTTTACCAGACTTTAATTTGTCTTTTGTTTTACTTATTTATTTCCTTGTTTTATGATTCGTGTACAGCACTTTGGCCAACTGTAAAGTTCTTAAAGTACTTTATAAATAAAGTTGGTACGGTATGGTAAAATAAATGAACTTAAATGATAGTAGAAAGTAAAATGCAGTACGTTTTAGTATCTTTTTATCCAAGCAGCAGAGTAGACAAATCTGTCCTTCTCTATCCAAACTAAAACTAAATCCACTTTACTTACTGAACCTGCCCAGGACCACGGCTTTAAACTGGATTTTCTTCTACACTTTGAATAGAAACATGCTCTGAAATGGTGTTAGGACCGAAGGGGCACGTGTTTGCCATCTATTGGTGGGAGGTGGTAACAAGATTTGGTAACTCCATCTGGAGCTATTATGGTCTGTTTCAGTCAGTTATGTTGAATGTCGCAATATTGCAACTTTGACGTTTATCTTCAATGTAATTTTTACACTTAATAAATTTGTACCATGGGCTGGATTAGAACCTTTGACGTGCCGGTTTTGGCCCACGAGCCCCATGTGTGACACCCCTGGTATCGGGAAAGTGCTTGTAAATCAGCATAATTAGCGTCGGCGGATTTCACTAAAACCTCCCGTTCACTTTGTTGCACTTAAGTCTCACGCATCAAACTATCAGCGTCGTTCTTATTTAGAGCCGAAGCAGGAATATTCGCAGACAGACCATAAAGATGGTCGCTTTGTTTGACTGTTACCCATAAAACCACAAACCCCTCTGCTTGTATTTTTTTTTTTCCTGCCGAGCCCTTAAGTCTTAAAGCTTCCCGCCTGTGATATTTCCTCCACATCAATATGTCACCTAGTTCCGCTGCGGCAGGATGTCAACTTAATGCAACTCTAGGGTTAAGAAAACACCATCTCTGCCGCTGACTGATAGCCTGCCACCGCTCACACAAAAGTTTAGAAATTTGATCCACCTGTCATCTCGCCGCTGATTATGAATCTCTTCCTCTGCAGCTCCGAGGCCCATTCAGATGCAGTCTAGCTTGGCCTCGCTCAGCATTAGTTACATGGATGAGAGAACAAACTCCAAATCACTCCGAGTGAGAGGGAGAGAGAGAATTCAGCTCATCTTAATGTAAACAACCGGGCCCAGTGGTGAGCCCACCAAAATAGACCTGAACAGACCCAAATAGGCCTTATAATGTCATTTTACTTATAGGAGTCATACAGCACGAATGAACTGGATTCTAAAAAGAAGAGTAAAATAAGGCCAACGAATGTAACCCTTTCACCCCCGACACATTATTTCTGCTGTGAATCTGCGTCTGTTTCAGGTTCATTAAAGCTGCTGTGAGTATGTGCTTGTGTTCCTTTTCTTCAGTGGTTTTGTTTGAATGTGTGATTAAGGGTCAAAACAGGTGGAAGAACAGAGAAAGACAAAGAGAAGAGCTGAAGTTTGACAGGTTTGAACTAAATAAGACATTAGAGTGGACATCAGTAAGAGATTTAGGATGCTGAACATTAACTGTGAACTGGAACACACTGAACAACAACAAGGATTTGAATTTGGGAACAGTAGTTAATGTTTTAGGCTCTTGTTTTTAAATAAAGTAGTCCACCTACTTTTTGACACCTGGTTGAACCCCATAAAGCAGTTATAGGGTCAAAAAAAAGAATAAAATGAGCAGCAAAATGAACAAAAATGAATGAAATATACACAAAATAGTAAATAACATGAAAAAATATGCAAAAAATGAACTAAAATTAAGTTTAAAAAAAAAAAAAGCATTAAGTATTTGAATTTTGGCCAAGTAGTTTTAGTTTTGGGCTCTTTTTTTTAAATAAATCAGTCCAGCTGCTTTTTGAACCTGGTTGAACTCCATAAAGCAGTTATAGGGTGAAAAAAAAAAGAATAAAATAAGCAACAAAATGAACAAAAATGAATAAAATATACACAAAATAGTAAATAACATGAAAAAATATGCAAAAAATGAACTAAAATGAAGTTTAAAAAAAAAAAAGGATTAAGTATTTGAATTTGGGCCCAGTAGTTTTAGTTTTGGGCTCTTTTTTAAAAAAAAATAAATCAGTCCAGCTGTTTTTTGACACCTGGTTGAACTCCATAAAGCAGTTATAGAGTAAAAAAAAAAAAAGAATAAAATAAGCAACAAAATGAACAAAAATGAATAAAATATACACAAAATAGTAAATAACATGAAAAAATATGCAAAAAAATGAACTAAAATGAAGTTAAAAAAAAAAAAAAAAAAAAAGCATTAAGTATTTGAATTTGGGCCCAGTAGTTTTAGTTTTGGGCTCTTTTTTTTAAAAAAATAAATCAGTCCAGCTGTTTTTTGACACCTGGTTGAACTCCATAAAGCAGTTATAGAGTAAAAAAAAAAAAAGAATAAAATAAGCAACAAAATGAACAAAAATGAATAAAATATACACAAAATAGTAAATAACATGAAAAAATATGCAAAAAAATGAACTAAAATGTTGTAAAAAAAAAAACAAAACAAAACAAAACGCATTAAGTATTTAAATTTGGGCCCAGTAGTTTTAGTTTTGGGCTCTTTTTAAAAAAAAATAAATAAATCAGTCCAGCTGTTTTTTGACACCTGGTTGAACTCCATAAAGCAGTTATAGAGTAAAAAAAAAAAGAATAAAATAAGCAACAAAATGAACAAAAATGAATAAAATATACACAAAATAGTAAATAACATGAAAAAATATGCAAAAAAAATGAACTAAAATGTAAAAAAAAAAAAAAAAAAAGCATTAAGTATTTGAATTTGGGCCCAGTAGTTTTAGTTTTGGGCTCTTTTTTTTTTTTTTTTTTTTTTTTAAATAAATCAGTCCAGCTGCTTTTTGAACCTGGTTGAACTCCATAAAGCAGTTATAGGGTGAAAAAAAAAAGAATAAAATAAGCAACAAAATGAACAAAAATGAATAAAATATACACAAAATAGTAAATAACATGAAAAAATATGCAAAAAATGAACTAAAATGAAGTTTAAAAAAAAAAAGGATTAAGTATTTGAATTTGGGCCCAGTAGTTTTAGTTTTGGGCTCTTTTTGCTTTTTTAAATAAATCAGTCCAGCTGTTTTTTGACACCTGGTTGAACTCCATAAAGCAGTTATAGAGTAAAAAAAAAAAGAATAAAATAAGCAACAAAATGAACAAAAATGAATAAAATATACACAAAATAGTAAATAACATGAAAAAATATGCAAAAAAATGAACTAAAATGAAGTTAAAAAAAAAAAAAAAAAAAAAGCATTAAGTATTTGAATTTGGGCCCAGTAGTTTTAGTTTTGGGCTCTTTTTTTTTTTTTTTTTTTTTTTTTTTTATTAAATAAATCAGTTCAGCTGCTTTTTGCCACCTGGTTGAACTCCATAAAGCAGTTATAGGGTGAAAAAAAAAGATAAAAATAAGCAACAAAATGAACAAAAACAGCCAAAGTGATCAATAAAATGAACAATAAACCAACAAAAAATAAACACAATTAGCAACTAAATGAACAAAAATGAATAAAATATTTACAAAATAATAAATAACATGAAAAACTATGCAAAAAATGAACTAAAATTAAGTTTAAAAAAAAAAAAGCATTAAGTATTTGAATTTGGGCCCAGTAGTTTTAGTTTTGGGCTCTTTTTTTTTTAAATAAATCAGTACAACTGCTTTTTGACACCTGGTTGAACTCCATAAAGCAGTTACAGAGTAAAAAAAAAAAGAATAAAATGAGTAGCAAAATGAACAAAAATGAATAAAATATACACAAAATAGTAAATAACATGAAAAAATATGTAAAAAAAAAAGAACTAAAATGAAGTTAAAAAAAAAAAAAAAAAAAAAAGCATTAAGTATTTGAATTTGGGCCCAGTAGTTTTAGTTTTGGGCTCTTTTTTTTTTTTAATAAATCAGTTCAACTGCTTTTTGGCACCTGGTTGAACTCCATAAAGCAGTTACAGAGTAAAAAAAAAGAATAAAATGAATAACAAAATGAACAAAATGAATAAAATATACACAAAATAGTAAATAACATGAACAAATATGTAAAAAATGAACTAAAATGAAGTTTAAAAAAAAAAAAAAAAAAGCATTAAGTATTTGAATTTGGGCCCAGTAGTTTTAGTTTTGGGCTCTTTTTTTTTATTTTATTTTTTTTTATTAAATAAATCAGTTCAGCTGCTTTTTGCCACCTGGTTGAACTCCATAAAGCAGTTATAGGGTGAAAAAAAAAAGATAAAAATAAGCAACAAAATGAACAAAAACAGCCAAAGTGATCAATAAAATGAACAATAAACCAACAAAAAATAAACACAATTAGCAACTAAATGAACAAAAATGAATAAAATATTTACAAAATAATAAATAACATGAAAAACTATGCAAAAAATGAACTAAAAAGAAGTAAAAAAAAAAAAAAAAAAAAAAAAAAAAAAAAGCATAAAATAAGCAACAAGTATTTGAATTTGGTCCCAGTAGTTTTAGTTTAGTCTCCTTTTCTAAATCATTCCAGTTACTTTTTGACACCTGTTTAACTCCATACAGCAGTTCCACGGTCAAAACTCAGTAAAAACACAGTAAAAAGAAATAAAGGAAAATCACCACAACACTGGAAACAACAGGAAAAACAAAGAAACACAAGGAAAGCACGTCGGTCTCACTCACTGCTCCATCTTTTACTCCTTATTCCACAGGCGGCGGGGGGTGAACTGAGCATGCTCAGATGTCTGTGGAAAGGACAAGGTCTATTCTATCATGTTTTGAAATGTTTCCTTTTTGAGGACATGGTTGAATTTGTATTAATATATAAAATAAATCCAATATTCAGAACGCTCAGCACTGACACGTCAGGGGTTAAAGGGTTAACCCTGAACTGAGGCCTTAACATCTTTCGCTCCTGCCCTTTCTGACATTTGTGTGCATTTCCCTTTTCATCCCGTGAAGACAAGTGTGCAAACATAGCAGTTCGAATGCGTGTTTCTTTATCTGTAACCTGGCGTTGAACTACAGACGACCTCTGAGTCAACTGCATTAGCTTTGGGGTGGTCAGACTAAAGACTGTGCGTGTGTGTGTGTGTGTGTGTGTGTGTGTGTGTGTGTGTACGCTCGGGGGGATTCAAGAAAAGAACGAGCGAGGGGGATTTTTCATGCTCTCCATTACAGTTGTTTAGGTTCCAGGGGTTAACTCAATGAGGCTAAGTAAGTTTGAACTGTGAATCACATCAGCAGACTTGCACATTCACTTATGCACAATTGCAAATGCGCCACTCGGAGCTAATCACATTACGTCTGCTTTATATAAATGAAAAGACTGAGGCCCGGTGAGCGGCGCATATTAAGTGGCCTTTAATTCAACATGCGGATTTGAACCTAGAACCTAGTTATTAAATATCGAAGGAAAAATGTGCACTGGATAAAAATCAGCACATCCTGAGGTGCAAATATAAAAAAAAATCACTAAGTTCTTTTAGATCTTCTCCAGCTCCTTTAGCACTGTTAGTACTGGTATTTGTAGTACTAGTATATCCACTGTTAGTACTGGTATTTGTAGTACTAGTATATCCACTGTTAGTACTAGTATTTGTAGTACTAGTATATCCACTGTTAGTACTGGTATTTGTAGTACTAGTATATCCACTGTTAGTACTGGTATTTGTAGTACTAGTATATCCACTGTTAGTACTGGTATTTGTAGTACTAGTATATCCACTGTTAGTACTGGTATTTGTAGTACTAGTATATCCACTGTTAGTACTGGTATTTGTAGTACTAGTATATCCACTGTTAGTACTGGTATTTGTAGTACTAGTATATCCACTGGTAGTACTGGTATTTGTAGTACTAGTATATCCACTGTTAGTACTTGTATTTGTAGTACTAGTATATCCACTGTTAGTACTTGTATTTGTAGTACTAGTATATCCACTGTTAGTACTGGTATTTGTAGTACTAGTATATCCACTGTTAGTACTGGTATTTGTAGTACTAATATATCCACTGTTAGTACTTGTATTTGTAGTACTAGTATATCCACTGTTAGTACTTGTATTTGTAGTACTAGTATATCCACTGTTAGTACTTGTATTTGTAGTACTAGTATATCCACTGTTAGTACTTGTATTTGTAGTACTAGTATATCCACTGTTAGTACTGGTATTTGTAGTACTAGTATATCCACTGTTAGCACTGGTATTTGTAGTACTAGTATATCCACTGGTAGTACTTGTATTTGTAGTACTAGTATATCCACTGTTAGTACTAGTATTTGTAGTAGTAGTAGTATATCCATTGATAGTACTTGTATTTGTAGTACTAGTATATCCACTGGTAGTACTTGTATTTGTAGTACTAGTATATCCACTGTTAGTACTAGTATTTGTAGTAGTAGTAGTATATCCATTGATAGTACTTGTATTTGTAGTACTAGTATATCCACTGGTAATACTTGTATTTGTAGTACTAGTATATCCACTGTTAGTACTAGTATTTGTAGTAGTAGTAGTATATCCATTGATAGTACTTGTATTTGTAGTACTAGTATATCCACTGGTAATACTTGTATTTGTAGTACTAGTATATCCACTGTTAGTACTTGTATTTGTAGTAGTAGTAGTATATCCATTGATAGTACTTGTATTTGTAGTACTAGTATATCCACTGGTAATACTTGTATTTGTAGTACTAGTATATCCACTGTTAGTACTAGTATTTGTAGTAGTAGTAGTAGTATATCCATTGATAGTACTTGTATTTGTAGTACTAGTATATCCACTGTTAGTACTTGTATTTGTAGTAGTAGTATATCCATTGTTAGTACTTGTATTTGTAGTACTAGTATATCCACTGTTAGTACTAGTATTTGTAGTAGTAGTAGTATACCCAATGATAGTACTTGTATTTGTAGTACAAGTATATCCACTGGTAGTACTTGTATTTGTAGTAGTAGTATATCCACTGTTAGTACTTGTATTTGTAGTAGTAGTATATCCACTGTTAGTACTTGTATTTGTAGTAGTAGTACATCCACTGTTAATACTTGTATTTGTAGTAGTAGTATATCCACTGTTAATACTTGCATTTGTAGTAGTAGTATATCCACTGTTAGTACTTGTATTTGTAGTACTAGTATATCCACTGTTAGTACTAGTATTTGTAGTAGTAGTAGTATACCCAATGATAGTACTTGTATTTGTAGTACAAGTATATCCACTGGTAGTACTTGTATTTGTAGTAGTAGTATATCCACTGTTAGTACTTGTATTTGTAGTAGTAGTATATCCACTGTTAGTACTTGTATTTGTAGTAGTAGTACATCCACTGTTAATACTTGTATTTGTAGTAGTAGTATATCCACTGTTAGTACTAGTATTTGTAGTAGTAGTATATCCACTGTTAGTACTTGTATTTGTAGTAGTAGTATATCCACTGTTAGTACTTGTATTTGTAGTAGTAGTATATCCACTGTTAGTACTTGTATTTGTAGTAGTAGTACATCCACTGTTAATACTTGTATTTGTAGTAGTAGTACATCCACTGTTAGTACTTGTATTTGTAGTAGTAGTATATCCACTGTTAGTACTTGTATTTGTAGTAGTAGTACATCCACTGTTAGTACTTGTATTTGTAGTAGTAGTACATCCACTGTTAATACTTGTATTTGTAGTAGTAGTATATCCACTGTTAGTACTAGTATTTGTAGTACTAGTATATCCACTGGTAATACTTGTATTTGTAGTACTAGTATATCCACTGTTAGTACTAGTATTTGTAGTAGTAGTAGTAGTATATCCATTGATAGTACTTGTATTTGTAGTACTAGTATATCCACTGTTAGTACTTGTATTTGTAGTAGTAGTATATCCATTGTTAGTACTTGTATTTGTAGTACTAGTATATCCACTGTTAGTACTAGTATTTGTAGTAGTAGTAGTATACCCAATGATAGTACTTGTATTTGTAGTACAAGTATATCCACTGGTAGTACTTGTATTTGTAGTAGTAGTATATCCACTGTTAGTACTTGTATTTGTAGTAGTAGTATATCCACTGTTAGTACTTGTATTTGTAGTAGTAGTACATCCACTGTTAATACTTGTATTTGTAGTAGTAGTATATCCACTGTTAATACTTGCATTTGTAGTAGTAGTATATCCACTGTTAGTACTTGTATTTGTAGTACTAGTATATCCACTGTTAGTACTAGTATTTGTAGTAGTAGTAGTATACCCAATGATAGTACTTGTATTTGTAGTACAAGTATATCCACTGGTAGTACTTGTATTTGTAGTAGTAGTATATCCACTGTTAGTACTTGTATTTGTAGTAGTAGTATATCCACTGTTAGTACTTGTATTTGTAGTAGTAGTACATCCACTGTTAATACTTGTATTTGTAGTAGTAGTATATCCACTGTTAGTACTAGTATTTGTAGTAGTAGTATATCCACTGTTAGTACTTGTATTTGTAGTAGTAGTATATCCACTGTTAGTACTTGTATTTGTAGTAGTAGTATATCCACTGTTAGTACTTGTATTTGTAGTAGTAGTACATCCACTGTTAATACTTGTATTTGTAGTAGTAGTACATCCACTGTTAGTACTAGTATTTGTAGTAGTAGTATATCCACTGTTAATACTTGTATTTGTAGTAGTAGTATATCCACTGTTAGTACTAGTATTTGTAGTAGTAGTATATCCACTGTTAGTACTTGTATTTGTAGTAGTAGTATATCCACTGTTAGTACTTGTATTTGTAGTAGTAGTATATCCACTGTTAGTACTTGTATTTGTAGTAGTAGTACATCCACTGTTAATACTTGTATTTGTAGTAGTAGTACATCCACTGTTAATACTTGTATTTGTAGTAGTAGTACATCCACTGTTAGTACTAGTATTTGTAGTAGTAGTACATCCACTGTTAGTACTTGTATTTGTAGTAGTAGTACATCCACTGTTAGTACTAGTATTTGTAGTAGTAGTACATCCACTGTTAATACTTGTATTTGTAGTAGTAGTACATCCACTGTTAGTACTTGTATTTGTAGTAGTAGTACATCCACTGGTTGATTTATTTGAATACGACAATGAGGAAAAAGAAATTAAGAAATTAAAACTAAAACTAAACTAAATCTAAGCATTTAGGAAAAAACAAAAATTAATAAAAACAAGCAAACCTGCTGTAAAACCTAAAATAAAACTGAGTTAGAGGAAAAAAAAGTCAAAAGGAAATAAAACTAAAGTAGAATGGAAAATCCAAAACTGTTATAACCTTGGTTTGGACCAACTCGATATGTAAAGTGTCATGTGATAACTTTTGTTCAGATTTGGCGCTATATAAATAAAATTTAAGAATTTTAGAACCTTTATTATTGAGGTTTGTCCGGGATTCAAACTATCAACCTCCCAGTGTCAATCCCTGTAGACGCCAATAATGTAGTAACAGCCGCTAACGTAATAAATTTGCCATTTTTAAAATGTAATAGACCAATAACGTAATAAAAGTCCAGAACCGATAACGAAATAACTTTTGGCCAATAACGTTATAACTTATTGACTGGTTATTACAATATTAGCCTTGGAAAAAGAAATAAAAATTCTTTGCAAATGTAATAACTGAGCGAACAACGTAATAAGTTGTAACGTTATTGGCCAAAAGTTATTACGTTATCAGTTTAGGACTTTTATTTTGTTATTGGCCAGATTTTACGTTATTGGCCTATTACATTTTAAAAATAGCTAATTCATTACATTATCGGCCATTATTACGTTATCGGTTGTTATTACATTACTGGCTTCTACAAACCCATTCCTCTGAGCTGATTTTTTTTCAAACTAGTAAAGCGAACGCATTGTTTTCAGTCCTGCAGCAATTTCTTCGTCTGAGCCCCTTTTTTCTTGTTTCCCCAGACAGAGCCACAGACTGATTTATTATAGATTTTCTGTGTTTTGATTGTTTTGCTGAGAAGCAGGATGGGAAGATGGGACTTCCAGCTGTTCCGAATGCTTGGGAGTCCTGGGAGTCCTGGCCCGGCTGCCCTCCCGACTGGCCCGGCCAAGTGGGCATGCGCTGTTACGGACCGCGGCGGGGGGTTGATGGGGCTGCAGAGGCTGGGCCAGAGAGGCCACAGATGCCTTAAATGACTTGGCATGATGGGATAGCGAGGGGTTAGGAGCATGACTTCCAACTAAATCACAACAGTTTTTTTTTTAGTGATATTTGAGCGACTGTCAGAATGTAGAAAAATTCACTGCAAACATGTGGCGTGAGGGTCTTTTAGTGCTTTTAATTCCACTTCAACCTACTACTGTAACATAAATAGAAGTTCTGCACTGGAAAAAAATCTAAATCTGACCAAGTGTATTTTTCTCATTTCTAGTCCAAATATTTCATCACACTTAAAATCCGACAGAATCACCTACAGAGGAACTGTTCAGTGAGATAGAAGAACTGATTTATAGACAATAGATCTGGAAAATCTGATTTCAACAAATCTGACCGAGATCATGTTCCTGTGTTTCATTGGCAGATTTTTTTGCTTAATGACCTCCGCCAGGAGGTATTGTGATCGCTTTGTTTTGTGTGTTTGCGTGCATGCGTGCATGTTTGTTAGCAAGATAACTCAAAAAGTTCTGGATGGCTTTTCATGAAATCTTCAGGAAATGTTGATACTGGCACAAGGAAGAAATGATTAAATTTTGGCGGTGATCGGGGGGGGGGGGGTCTGTCTTAGCGGAGGTCTGTGCTCTCAGAGTGCTTTTCTTCAAAATTTTTTTTTGCGTGATTTAAGATTTTTTTTTTGCTTAATTTTCTTTTTGCTTAAGTCAAGATTTTTTGCTTAATTCAAGATTTTTTTTGCTTAAGTCAAGATTTTTTGCTTAATTTAAATTTTTTTTTTGCTTAATTCAAGATTTTTTGCTTATTTCAAGATTTTTTTTTGTTTGTTTCAGTTTTTTTTCTTAATTAAAGAGTTTTTGTTTTTGTTTTTTTTGCTTAATTTAAGATTTTTTTGCTTAATTCAAGATTTTTCTGCTTAATTCAAGATTGTTTTTGCTTAATTCAAGCACAAAAATCTTCCAGTGGAACAAGTGAAAATTATCTTGGCAAGATTTCTTGAAATCAGATTTTCCAGATGTAGTGTCTATAAGTAAGTTCTTATATCTCACTGAAAAGTTACTCTTAAGGTGATTATGTCTTATTTATTTATTTTTTAATATATATTTTTTTTTGGAATAGCACTTTATATTACAGAGTATAACATGTATAATATCAAGAGCAGTTTTGGACCCACTGCCATGCACATATTTTATAAATTTCAGTAACTTTATACATATTGGGAGAGAAAACATGTACAAATTGACAAAATAAATGTGAAAAATGTTGTTTTAATTGATAAATAATCCAGTTTCCCACATACAAAGGCGATTCAGGTTCCCCTTTTATACCTTTGACTGGGACGATTCTTGTATTTTGGCCAAAAATGTGACACAAAGACGCCCCATGAAGGGTTTTCCAACCTTCACTGGAACCAGGCACCCATGATATGAGACCAACAGAAGGCCCCCATTAGATAGGAATTCATGTGGAAGCTGTGGGACTCCAATATCATTATCACAAAACAGACCTGCCAGCTTTCTGTTGAGCTGCAGCCTGGACTGACGTATATGATTGGAGAGAGTTTAACAAAAGACATAACAGAAAAGACTGTTCATATCTGCATGTGAAATATGTCTAATACCGCCGTAATAGCGAACAGAACTGACTTACGAAGCAGAAAACATCCAACAAACAAATCATATTCAAGTAATTTTAGGAGTAATTTATTCCCCTGATCCTTAACGTCCTAATCATGGACTTTTTTGATGTGCAACACTGGTCCATGAAGTTTTGTGGTATCATTTTAAACCACAATCAGACCCACTCGCTTCGATTTAACTCATAGAGCAACTCACATGTGGCATTAATACATTTTTATAAACAGTGGCTTCGTATCAGTTTGTGAACAGACGACAAAAAGCTGCTTAAAGATGCAACGTACGTCTGTGAACGGGACATGTTTGCCTACAAAAATGTATTTATTAACATCTTATATTATATTAGCGCTCATAGATGCTTACACTGAAATGCAGGGAAAATATAGGTGATCAATTGGGGATTGTGGATAAAAAAAAAAAAAAAAAATGTAAATGCGCGACTCAGAGCTAATCACATTACATCTGCTTTATATAAATGAAGAGACCGAGGCCCAGTGAGATATGAAGAGGCTTTAATTCAACATGTGGATTTTAACCTTTATGTTTGAGGTTTATCTGGAGGAAAAACTGACTCTCATTGGGATCCAAACTACCAACCTCCCAGATCAAACCCATTCTTTTAGCTCATTGTGCCACTCACACATGCGGCATTAATACATTTGTATAAACAGTGGCTTCATATCAGTTGGTGTACAGACAGTTAACCTCATAACATAATTCTCTAAGTCCTATTTTTGTCCAAATTGTGAATCTGCAGAACATTATTCTTCTAACGCGGCTGCTTCATTTTACGCAGATATCACAATTTGATAAAAAATATGACTTTTATGTCAGTTCTGCTCTGAGGCCAGTGCTGTGTCTGTGAATGGAACATGTTTACCTGGATTTGTAAGAACAACAGTGGATTTATTAACATTTTATTCACCGTTTTGGTCTAAACTCTCCAGTGGTGGCGCTCACAGTGTCATTAAGAGGATTTAATTCAACATGTGGATTTTAACTTTTCTTATTGAGGTTTATTTGTAGTAAAAACTGACTCTCATAGGGACTCAAACTACCAACCTCCCATTTCAGACCCATTCCTCTGAGCCCCTTTTAACTCGTAGTGCAACTCCCACATGTGGCATTAATACATTTGTATAAGATAGATAGATACTTTATTGATCCTTTGCAGGAAATTGTTTCGTTACAACAGCAGCAGTACAAGAAAAAATAAATAAATTAATAAATAAAATAAACAGTGGCTTCGTATCAGTTTGTGAACAGACTTGACAAAATTCTGCTTAAAGAAGCAGCATAGCGTTAGCCTCATAGCATAGCATGTTTTTGTTGTTGATTTTTTTTCTGTTTATGATGTGAATGCTCGATGCTGTACACATTTAATTTAATGTACGCAGTGTATCAGGTGAAAAGGATAGGCAAAAAATAAGCTTTTGCTTCTAGCCTATTCCTTTTTTGGTTTTTATTTTTATTATAATTTTTGTACTAAGTGCAACGATTGATGTACAAGCCAAACCAAAAATAAAAAAATCATTCATTCATTCAATAAAGTCATCATTATTATTATTATTATTATTTAATTTTATTTTATTTATTTATTTTTTTGTCCAACTTGTGAATCTGTAGATCATTATTCTTCTAACGCTGCTGCTTCATTTTATGCAGATATCACAGTTTGACCAAAAATATGACTTTTATGACAGTTATGCTACGGGGCTAACACTATGGCTTTGAATAGGACATGTTTACCTGGATTTATAAGAACAAAAATGTATTTATTAACATTATACACTTTTTGTCTAAATTCTCTGGTGACGATGCTCACAGTTGCTCACACTGTTAAGTGGCTTTAATTCAACCTGCAGAGTTTAACTTGGGATTCAAACTACCAACCTCCCAGTTCAAACCCATTCTTCTGAGCCCCTTTTTACCTCAAAGTGCAACTCACACATGTGGCATTATTACGTTTATGTAATCAGTGGCTTCATATCAGTTTGTGGACTTATGACAGTTCTGCTGTGAGGCTAATGCTATGTCTGTGAATGAAACATGTTTACCTGGATTTATAAGAACAGAAATGTATTTATTAACATGTTATACACCATTTTTGTCTAAACTGTCCGGTGATGACGCTCACAGTGTTATTAAGGGGCTTGAATTCAACATGTGGGTTTTAACCTTTATTATTGAGGTTTATCTGCAGGAAAAACTGACTCTCATCAGGATTCAAACTACCAACCTCCAGGTTCAAACCCAGTGTTTTGAACCCCTTTTACCTCATAGTGCTACTCCCACATGTGGCATTAATACGTTTGTATAAACAGTGGCTTCGTATCAGTTTGTGAACAGACACTTAACCTTCTAACAAAAATATGACTTTTATGACAGTTCTGCTGTGAGGCCGATGCTATACCTGTGAATGAAACATGTTTACCTGGATTTATAAGAACAGAAATGTATTTATTAACATGTTATACACAGTTTTTGTCTAAACTCTCCGGTGAAAACGCTCACACTGCAAAGCAGGAAAAATGTAGGTGATCAGGTGGGAGCTGGGGATAAAAAAGAAGAGAAAAAAAAACAAACTAGTGCCTTTAACTTTTTAAAGACTTTTCAGCATTTGTTCTGCACACTTACCTACGCAAACTCCAAGGGGCCACAGTGACTGGGGTCCCATTTCAGGCCCAGCGTGGAGCCGGAGAGCTCCTCAGCTGTAAAATGAGAGCGCCGGAGCGCAGTGTGAAAATGGATTAGCCTCGCTGAGATAAGGGGAGCCCTCAGCGAGCCATGCGCGCCTTCAATGGGGAAAAAGAACTGCTGTACAAATTGTTTTTGGTACATTAAGTACCTGTTACTTTATTTCACAGATGGAAAACAATAACACAGGCTCCGGGGTTGGAACCAGTGCTGCAGCGAGGAATGTGAGCGCTTTGGACCACCTAGTGCCCTCAGAGATTGAACCTCTGTCTTAATATGCAAAGTGATTTTTGTGACTAGTTTTGACAGAAAAAAATAAAATCTGCAGATCAACAAACATAACATATGGTGATAAATGACAAAGTGTGGCGTGGCCAGTCAACAGGCTACTGAGGGAAATCATACCGAATATGTACGTTAATAAAAAAAATAAAATAAAAAGGCTGAATGTCCCCACTCTGCAAACAGGGCAGGGATTTTTCATTAATAGGCCCGCTGCTGCACCAGGGCCCCCCCAAATTAAATGAGTGTGTCAGATCCTGGATGATTTATACATTTGGACTGATCTAACAGCTCTGTGGAATAGCTATGACACCCTGACAAGGCAACAATGGATATGAAAAATGAGCCAATACCGCCGCACTAAATCCAAGACTTTCAAAGCCAAACGCACGCACAGAATCGAAACCTCTAACATACTCGCAAGTATAATGAAAATAAAGTGGGGAAAAAAATCCCCATAAGATTCTCCCGCACAATTTTAGCTAAATCATTCAGTGTTTATATGAATGGAGTGATGGAGACAAATTGGTCCGAGTGGAGTGTGGCAGTACTTTGCCTTTCTGATGTCTTTTTTGTGGCTGCGTGGAAAAGCACATCACTTTCACGGCTAAATGAGATATCAGGCTTTTTCACTTGGCTTTGACTCAATAGGAAAACGTCAAATCAACTTAGCGCCAAAGTGCTTTTCAAAACACCTCAATACTCGTTCTGTTTCTATCAGATTTAAAATATGTATGTAATTTATTGTTTCTCCATTTCTGCTTTTTCTTTTTCGGACGCTCGTATACCGAGGAAAATGCCGTTTGCAGCTCGACGGCAGCGGCGTCGGCACAAAGCCCGTCCAACTTTTCTTCAGTGGACGAAAAGCAGCAGCGGTGGCAAAAGCTGTGTTTATAATTACGTTGTGTGGAAGGCTAGTGGCCTTACTCTGCTACTAGATGAAGTGATAAAAACCAACATGATGGACTAAAGCATTTTTGCTTTTCTTAGTATTGTCCTTTTACCCTCTCATTCTCTGTCTGATGAAAAACTGCAGTTGGTGTTCCTCAGAGCTCAGCAGATTTAGAGGAAACAATTACCAGTCCGGTGATCTTTGCTTCTCCAGACCCGCCGATAAACACCCAGCGCCCTGAGCTAGACTCAGAAAATGATACAGTTTTAAATGGGTTAAATTTCATTGTTTGCTTCACCCCCCCCACTCCCCTTTCCTCCCCCTCTTCCTCATTTCATCCCCTTTTCACCTTCTGAGGTTTTATTTCACAAAAGTGCGAACACATTTTTTTTGTCGATGGGGGCAAAAAAAAAAAAAAAAAAAAAAAAAAGGGGGAAACAATAAAGACTATGAAAAGCCCATCTTCACAGAACATTAGACATCGCAAAACATCCCAAAGCTATGATGGGATATATCAAAACTGACAAGTAAAAGTTGATTGCTGAGCGTCCATTGATTGAGCCATATTTCACTGAGGGTGCACGGCTTCATATTTCACTGAGCAGAGACACAAGCAGACGGTCAGCGTAAATACTGGGAAACAGGCGGAATGAGAATCCACTCATCTGTGCACCCAAATACAACATACGCTGAGGTTTGGCCTCGTATACGGACGGTGGGGAATATTCTGCTTTATTCTGTGTTCATTTACTCAACGTCACTGCTAATTCTAATATATTTCCAATTCATTTCCAATGCATTTTTGCTTGATTCATATGTGAAAATGCATGTGAATCACAATGTAATGAGGCGACATTGGGGTTTTTGGACCTCAGTGTCTGCGGATCCTTAAAAGTCATAAATTAAGGCTTAATTCTCCTTAATTAATCCTTAAATCTGACACTCAAGGTGTTTAAAAATCACACACACAATAGTAATTCTGTATTTTCTTTGTAAGTCTTTGTACAGAATTAATCCAATGTTTAATTAGTGTTGATCATTTTGAATGAAAAGAATGAAATTTGACCAAAGATGGTGAGAAAAATGTCTTTAAGTCATAAATTCAGCGTCATCAAACCTGCAGATACACTGTTTGTGTATGTAGTGCATGTTTTGTGTGTTTTAGCAGATTTTTTTGTGTATTTAAATATATTTTTGCATAGTTTTTGTATATTTCAGTACATTTTATCATATTTTTGGTGTGTTTTTGCATATTTTTTGTATGTTTTAGTGCTTTTTAGCATATTTTTGGTGTATTTTTGCATAGTTTTTTGTATGCTTTAGGGCATTTTAGCATTTTTTGATTTATTTTTGCATTTTCTTTGCATATTTTAGTGCATTTTAGCATATTTCGGTGTATTTTTGTCTATTTTTAAAAAAAAAAATATTTCACTACATTTTAGCATATTTTTGGTGGATGTTTGCATATTTTTTGTATGTTTTAGTGCAATGTAGCATATTTTTTAATGTGTTTATGCATTTTTTGTTTTGCATATTTTAGTGTATTTTAGCTTTTTAAAAATATTTTTGCATACTTTTTTAAATATTTCAGTACATTTTATCATGGTTTTGGTGGATGTTTGCATATTTTTGTAAGTTTTAGTCCATTTTAGCGTATTTTTGTGTATTTTTGCATATTTAAAAAAAAAATTTCAGTATATTTTAGCATAGTTTTGGTGGACGTTTGCATATTTTTGTATGTTTTAGTCCATTTTAGCATATTTTTGTGTATTTTTGCATATTTTTTAAAAAATAATTTAGTGCATTTTAGCCTATTTTTGGTGGATGTTTGCATGGGGTTTTTTTTGTATGTTTTAGTGCATTTTAGCAGATTTTTAGTGTATTTGTGCATTTTTTTGCATATTTTAGTGCATTTTAGCATATGTTTTGAGTATTTTTGCATATTTTTTGCATATTTTAGGGCATTTTAGCATATTTTGGTGTACGTTTCCATATTTTGTATATATTTTAGTGCGTTTCAGCATATTTTTGGTGTATTTTTGTGTATTTTCTGTATATTTTAGTGCATTTTAACATATTTTTGGAGTATGTTCGTATATTTTAAGTATATTTTAGTGCATTCTAGTGTATATTTTGTACATGTTGTTGTCAGTGGTTGGAATGATGGTAAGGTGTAAACACATAATTTTGGTTTTAAAGCTGCAGGAGCTTAAATCTGGGAGAAAACCTTCCGCTGTATATTTTGCAGCTCTCTCTTCTCAGTCCAAATCAAGACTAAATATAGAACCAGATGAACCTGACCTTGTTTCAGAAAAGTCACACAGAGTAAACCAGTAGAATCATGTCCAGGTTATGTCTGATGGAATGTGATTGGTAATTGCAGCTGTCAGTCACTCATTTATCCTGCCTACTTGTCTGAAAACGCCTCTGATTGGTTCAAGTCTGCATCCCGAGGCTGATTTTCAAGTGTCATGTCCTTTCATACAGTTGAATTATAATATGCTGGAAGAGAATCGTGGATGTTTTTGCCCAATGATTCTAAAAACTATGAATCACTGCAGCTTTAAGTGAGCATATAAATACTTAAGGGCAAAGTTAGTTGGTTAAAGGTGAAAAAGTAGTAGCTAATCACTGGTGGGTGTTCGTGTAAAGGTTAACGGTTTTAATTTTGCACATGCCGTCATTCAAATTACTGTAACTCCGAAACCATTTGGTTTTTATTAGTTTCATCAGTGTTACAGAGAGGTTTGAGCTGTGTTTTTGTGGTGAATTCTTGTAAATAATTATATACTGTATAATAGTTGTAGTGCTGTTTTGGAGTGTTCTAGTAGTGTGTTTTGCTGTGGTTTTGTCGAGTTTTGCCATTTTTTTCACTTTTTTTATCTGTATTTTTGTGGTTTGTATAGTTCATTGATAGTTGTATTTTATCTGTAAATATTATAGAATGTATGCATGTTTCTATATATGTGTAGATCTATATGCAGACCTAGCCAGGGCAGAAAGACTCAGTGAAATGAGGGGCTCTGTCTGTAAGTAGACAGAAAGTGAACATAGACTATCACACAATATAAAAATGACTAGAAAGAACTAAAAATAAGAAGAACATGGACACAGAATGATCTAGATAAACTCAAATGTTTGAGCATATGAAAAATAGTTTATATGTATAATCTCATAAAATTTCATTATAAACATTTACAGTTGTTTTTTTTAATAAATATGAAAAAGATTCAAGTCCTTTTTTTATTTTTTACTATAACACATAGGGCTGTGTATTGGCAAGAATCTGGTGATACGATACAAATCACAATACTCGGATCACGATACGATATATCACAATGTATCATGATACTGTTAAAAAGGCCATTTTTGGTTTGTTTCTTTTTTTTTAAATGATTATTTCCTTGAAGAACTGAATTACGCTGGAAATCTGCACAAATACTACACACATTTGTATTTGATCACAACAGGATCTAATGTTATATCACAAAATGTTCCTGTGTTCAAACTGAAATTCTGTTTTACAGACATTACAGTTTAAGAACCTGTTCAAATGTTCATACTCTATTAATTCATAACTAACATCAGAACATTATTTTAGTTCAATCCCAACAAAGGAACTACCATCTGCCTCTCAGACAGTAAAAAGTGCTTTTAGGATGCTTCAAATAACCATTATTTAATAAAACAGTGTTAAATAATAATAAAAAAGATAAAAGTGATGAAGAAAAAACAAACAAAAATGAACCTCCACCATATCTGCATTTGAATAAATACCTAAAAATATCGATACAGTACTTTTTAATATCTATACAGTGTCATGAAATGAAATATCACGATATATTGCAGAACTGATATTTTCTAACACCCCTAATAACACACTGTTTTAATCATTTATTACATATAATAATAATAATAATAATAATAATAATAATAATAATAATAATAATAGTAATAATAATAATAATAATTAATGGGCAGATATTGAAAGTTATGTTGAAAAAAGGTGCAAAAGAATTGACAATAAAGGCATTTTCTGACACTTTTATTGCAAAAACAACATCCAGGCCTGTTCGAACGGGAGTCCTTATGGGGTTAAAGACTTGAAGGATGAGACGAGGCAGAGGTTTTCCTTCTGTTTCCATATTGGTTTCAGATCCGTGATGTTTAGTTATGACAGGCACGCGGTGATATGATCATCAGTAATTTGTGTCTTTATCCTCTGAAAGTGAAGGGAAGAGACAGGGCAAAGAAGGGGATGAAAAATAGTAGCGCTCTGACAGGGAGTGAAGCAGTCGCTGCAGACGAGGCCGGGGCCCAGCTCAGCCGCCGTGATTGAATGATCCCATTCTGGGCTCTTTGTTAGACACTAGGCAGCCATGTATGAAGATTGATACACAAGTGCTCGACTCGGTTTGCTGGATCATCAAACGGATTGATATTATACTCCAGCCAAGGATGAAGACAAAGTAAATGTTATCATACTCAATACCGGGGCTTGTCAGAGGCGGGAAATCATCCTGTGTCACTGGTTATGGGAGCATTTCGCAGACTGTCATGAGAATTTATCTGGAGACGTGGCGCTCTATGGCAGCGCACAGCTGACGGCGGAGGCCCCGGCCGCACCGTAAAGATCTGAGCAGAAGATTAAATTACAGCATCGTGTTCTGGACTGCATTTATTCCACTACTACTCCACCGGTCCCCACAGACACTGTAAATCCCAGCTCTTCTTATCAAGGAGCCATTTATGGTCGTTCAAACAACATTATTCATGGTGATATCATTATTTAGATAACATAGGCATTACAGCAAATGATTTGTTTATCTGCCGTACAACAAGGGATCCCCACATTACCCCTGAGGTTTGTGCAGGATCCTCATTATTCCTCAGTCAGTACAGAGTGGAGGCGATAATGGATGGAGTTGGTTGGTGGCTCCGTCCAGGGAGGCACTTGGAGACATCGTTCACTTACCGCTGCATTAAAAGTGGACCGGACAAATACTGGTCATGGGCCCGACCCTGCCAAAGGGAACAACAAAAATGTGTCAAAAATTACAGTTTCACCCATCATGTCACCAACAGGCTCATTTTTTAGCTGAAGAACTGTATTTTATGCCGTCAAGTTGTTTTTTTTTTTTTTTGTATATTTTAGTTTTTAATACTCTTTTATATACATTATTTATACTTATTATTTTTATTTATTCATGGTTATGGCACCTAGGACGATTGCACTTTTTTAATTTTGTTGTACCTGGACAATGACAATAAAGACATTCTATTCTATTCTATTCTAGGCAACTGTTTACAAAATTTCAATATCATTTGTAGAAAAAAACAAAAATACCGCTGACATATATGTAAATGCACTGTTAACTTTAATAATGATATTTGTTCAGACTCAAGTCAAGATCTGCAGTACACTGACTGATACAGTACTTTTTAATATTGATACAGTGTAGTGATATTAAATATTGCGATATATTGCAGAACCGATATTTTCTTACACCCCTAACCACAACATGTTTCTTTTAAAACTCTTCTTCTTTTGTTGTAACGTCCGTCAACATCCAGTCTGTTTTATTCAGGTGACTCTAGTTGCGGAAAAAGGTCTTTCCACTGCAGTTTTGCGCGATATACCAAAACCACCTCTTGCCAGCGCAAAAACTTTTAATCAAAAAAACAGAGTTTTGGCGATTTAATATCAATACAGTGTAGTGAAATGAAATATCACGATATTTTCTTATACCCCTAGTATTAACGACACCATATTTATTCAACAGAATAAAGCAGAGGAATGTGTTTGATATAAGCTGCACTAACTAGCAAGGTTATTACCGTTATCGAAAACTAACAAAATGACGAAAACTAGAATTGTAAAAACATTTTCGTTAACTGAAATAATTAAAAGAAAACAATAACTAACTGAAACTGTATTGTGTGTTTACAAAACTAATTAAAAGGGATAAAAATTATGGATAAAATTCTCTTTTTTTTTGTCTTTGTCAATGTTGGATTGATACGAAATCGATTTATTTCCCTCGTGCAATTTTAGCTAGTGTCACCGTACGACACTTCACGGTCCGTCACTTGTGGTCACTTGTGGTTTCCAGTCGTCTTCTGGTCCCCACTCTACCTGGAAACATGGAGACTAAAGTTGGGAGAAAGCAGCAGAGTCCTGTCTGGGATTTATTTGAATACGACGGAGAAGAAGAGAAAAAATACGACAAAACTAAAATTAATACTAAAACTAAACTAAAACTCAGCATTTAGAAAAAAATGAAAACTAATAAAAACTAGCAAACCTGCTCTAAAAACGAATTAAAACGAACTGAATTAGAGGGGAAAAAAAGTCAAAACTATATAAAACTAAACTAGAATGAAAAATCCAAAACTATTTGAACCTTGCTAACCAGATTCCACATGAAGTCCAAAGACAAACATGATATTTATTGTAAACGGTCAGTGAACAGGTACAGGTCCAGGTACAGGTCATCATCCTTTGTGTCATGCCTTCCCTCCTGATACCATTCAGCTGTTTTTCCTAACAGTTGGAGACACCAGGCGATGTAAGTACACACCTCCATCTGTAGAGTGGTTTTATGCCGCCTGTAAAGCTGTCATTTACGTGTGCACGCCGTGCCCTCGCCGTGTCGCCAGCCTCTGTAAAAGCCGTGTATGGGAAACGCCGCGGCCCGTGGCACTTATGGATATTTCTCTTTACATTCATCATCTTTACATGTGCTCGCAGGAAGCCCAGGCCTGTCAAAAAGACTTACTGCTTTTCATCTTCATATTGAAATACCAGCGGTGTGTGGGGAGGGGGGGGGCTTGTCCTGCTGCTTGTATTATATCAATTCTGTTGTTAAGGCATAAAGTTACACTGCAGTTATGTGTGCACAAAGGCCGACACAAAGACACACTCAGGCTCAGTCCAAGTGGGATGCTCGAGCCAAGAGGTGCTCGCTACGATGTGGCCTTGTTAAGCTGTTGACCCTGAAGGGAGAGAATTACCTCTGTTGGGAAGCAGGCGGTGCACTGGAGTGTGTGCTACATCCGAATGTTCAGCGGTGATGGGAGGGGGAGGGGGAGGAGGAGGAGGAGGGGGAGTAAGGGGGGCTGTGCTAGCTTTGAGTTAAGGACTCTATCAGGGGACAAACTTCTCTGGCACCACAAAGCCACATGATCCATCTCCCTTTTTAGCTGGTGTCAGGACCAGTTTATGTGATGATGATTTGATGCTCGGGCAGCGGGGCTCCTTCTCCAGCGCTCAGATTGAGCTATGATAGTCAGAGGAGGGATCTCTGAGCCCTGCAGGAGAGTCCAATCCAACCCCCTCCCATCCCCACCCCAACCCCCTGTCCTACCGACGTCCACATGTAGAGATGATCTAAAAGACCACAGAATGGAACCAAGGTGTTTTTAAAAATGCATGTGAAAACACTCATTATCCCCCTTTTTTTTTTTTTTTCCATTTAAACTTGTCTTGTCCAGCATCATAACAGCAAGTCCAAATTATCTAAAGCCCTTTTTGTGCAGGACTGGTGTAACCTCCAGTCATTTAGAAATTAACCCCAAAGTGTTCATTTTCATGCATTTACTCAGATTTTCTGACATTATTCCAATGTTCTGATGTCAAAGCTTTATTCTAAATAACTGATAAAAATAAAAATGTTCCTTACTGTAGTTATCATACATGTCATCCATCTCACCTGTTTTTTCTTAAAATTAACCCTTTAGGTGCTTAATATTCAGTTTTGACGTCAAGATTTCAGAGCACAGTCCAGTCCACATGTAGAGATGATCTAAAAGACCACAGAATGGAGCCAATGAGTTTTAAAAGGCATGTGAAAACACTCATTATTCCCAAAGTCCAAATTATCCAAACCCTTTTTGTGCAGAACTGTTGTAACCTATATATGAACCACAATGTAAATAATGTAAATACCATTTAAATTTTAAGACTGTTTAATTCTAAATTCTCTATTTATATAAATATTTATTTATATAAATACTATATTTCACTCTAACTTGTGTTTGTTTCTTCCTGTTTTTTGCACTGCTGTGTTGCATATTGCTGCTGTCAACTGTGAAATTTCCCCACAGTGGGCTCAATAAAGCCTTACCTTATCTTATCTTATGCAGCCTGTCATATCCTTAACCAGGAAATAAGATAAACAAATGCACAGAGGAAGAAAGTAAATGACAGAGATGACGGTTCTAGTATCAGACGAATATAATCCTATGACGTCTGTGTGTTTTCTGAGATATTGTAGGTCGTTTACGGGGGGATTTACACAGGATTAAGATTACAGTCCATCTCCTAATTATGACACATTCTCCATAGATCACCGGGTTGAACTAGTCGTGTACATATACAGCTAAAGACGCACAAAATGTAGGTTTGTCAAACATGTTTACCTGTGTTAGCAGTTGGTAATCATCTTAATAATCTGTTTTTATCCATTAACTTTCACCTCTGTGTCTTTATTACTGATTTATACAAAAAATAACTGCATTAAGTTGAACAAAACTTCAGTAAAAATGGCCTTAGTTTTTTAATACAGGTTTGAATTAGCATTAGAAGACTGGGGCCTTGGCAGAGGTAAACACCACAGTACTATTATTATTATTATTATTATTATTATTATTACTACTCAGTAACCAGTTGAAACTTGAGGAACTGGAATAATCCTTTAAGAACTGGTCTGAATCAGTTGTTTGTTGTAGATATGTTTAAATAAACCGACTACAGGCTGTTTACTTGTTCACTGATGTAAACACTCGTATATAATAAACACAAACCTCTATGACAGGTTCCACATTCAGCCCAATATGGTCTCAGCTAGGCCGGAACAGTAAAATAATAACAAAGTAACCCATAAATAATGACAACTACAAACTTTACTATATATTTTGGAGTGAAAAAAGTAAAATTACATTACGAAAATGTTTACATTTACAAACTATCCTTAAAAATGTGAATAACATGAACAACCTGAAATTTCTTAAGAAAAATAAGTGCAATTGTACCAATATTCTGCCTCAGTTTATCATTTATACATGTACATTATATTGCACAGATCACAGTGGATCTACAAATACACAAAACATTTAATAACAGACAGAATATTGGGACACTTATACTTATTACTTTGTTGTTCATATTTGTTTACATTTTTTTAAAGGATAGTTTGTAAACGTAAACATTTTCCATCCATCCATTCTCTTCCGCTTATCCGGGGCCGGGTCGCGGGGGTAACAGTCTAAGCAGGGATGCCCAGACTTCCCTCTCCCCAGACACCTCCTCCAGCTCTTCCGGGAGGATCCCGAGGCGTTCCCAGGCCAGCCGAGAGACATAGTCTCTCCAACGTGTCCTGGGTCTTCCCCGAGGTCTCCTCCCGGTGGGACATGCCCGGAACACCTCCCCAGGGAGGCGTCCAGGAGGCATCCGAAACAGATGCCCGAGCCACCTCAGCTGGCCCCTCTCGACGCGGAGGAGCAGCGGCTCTACTCCGAGCTCCTCCCTGGTGACTGAGCTCCTCACCCTATCCCTAAGGGTGCGCCCAGCCACCCGACGGAGGAAACTCATTTCGACCGCTTGTATCCGGGATCTTGTCCTTTCGGTCATGACCCAAAGCTCATGACCATAGGTGAGGGTAGGAACGTAGATTGACCGGTAAATCGAGAGCTTCGCCTCTCGGCTCAGCTCCTTCTTTACCACAACCGACCGGTACAGCGACTGCATCACTGCAGACGCTGCACCAATCCGTCTGTCAATCTCACGCTCCATCCTTCCCTCACTCGTGAACAAGACCCCGAGATACTTAAACTCCTCCGCTTGGGGCAAAGACTCCCCACCGACCCGGAGAGGGCAAACCACCTTTTTCCGGTCGAGAACCATGGCCTCGGATTTGGAGGTGCTGATCCTCATCCCGCTCGCTTCACACTTGGCTGCAAACCGCCCCAGTGCACGCTGAAGGTCCAGGTTCGATGAGGCCAACAGGACAACATCATCTGCAAAAAGCAGAGATGAAATCCTGTGGTCCCCAAACCGGACCCCCTCCGGCCCTTGGCTGCGCCTAGAAATTCTGTTCATAAAAATTATGAACAGAACCGGTGACAAAGGGCAGCCCTGCCGGAGTCCAACATGCACCTGGAACAGGTCTGACTTACTGCCGGCAATGCGAACCAGGCTCCTGCTTCGGTCATACAAGGACCGGACTGCCCTTAGCAAAGGGCCCCGGACCCCATACTCCCGAAGCACCCCCCACAAGATACCACGAGGGACACGGTCGAACGCCTTCTCCAGATCCACAAAACACATGTGGACTGGTTGGGCGAACTCCCATGAACCCTCGAGCACCCGATGGAGAGTATAGAGCTGGTCCAGCGTTCCACGACCAGGACGAAAACCGCATTGTTCCTCCTGGATCCGAGGTTCGACTATCGGTCGGATCCTCCTCTCCAGTACCCTGGAATAGACTTTCCCCGGGAGGCTGAGGAGTGTGATCCCCCTATAGTTGGAGCACATCCTCCGGTCCCCTTTCTTAAAAAGGGGAACCACCACCCCGGTCTGCCAATCCAGAGGTACTGTCCCCGACCGCCACGCGATGTTACAGAGACGTGTCAACCAAGACAGTCCCTGCACATCCAGAGACTTAAGGTATTCAGGGCGAATCTCATCCACCCCCGGTGCCCTGCCACCGAGGAGCTTGCCAACCACCTCGGTGACTTCAGCTTGGGTGATGGACGAGTCCACCTCTGAGACCTCAGCCTCTGCTTCTTCTGTGGAAGACGTGGCAGTGGGATTGAGGAGATCCTCGAAGTATTCCTTCCACCGCCCGACAACATCCCCAGTCGAGGTCAGCAGCTCCCCACTTCCACTGTAAACAGTGTTGGTGGCGCACTGCTTTCCCCTCCTGAGGCGCCGGATGGTTTGCCAGAATTTCCTCGAGGCCGACCGATAGTCCTCCTCCATGGCCTCCCCAAACTCCACCCAGACCCGAGTTTTTGCCTCCACAACCGCCTGGGCTGCAGCACGCTTGGCCTTCCGGTATCCATCAGCTGCCTCGGGAGTCCCACGGGCCAACAAGGCCCGATAAGACTCCTTCTTCAGCTTGACGGCATCCCTTACTTCCGGGGTCCACCACCGGGTTCGGGGATTGCCGCCACGACAGGCACCGGAGACCTTGCGACCACAGCTCCGAGCAGCCGCTTCGACAATGGAGGTGGAGAACATGGTCCACTCGGACTCAATGTCCCCAGCCTCCCCCGGGATCTGGGAGAAGCTCTCCCAGAGGTGGGAGTTGAAGACCACACTGACATCGGGTTCCGCCAGACGTTCCCAACAGACCCTCACAACACGTTTGGGCCTGCCGAGTCGGTCCAGTTTCCTCCTTCGCCAGCGGATCCAACTCACCACCAGGTGGTGATCGGTTGACAGCTCTGCCCCTCTCTTCACCCGAGTGTCCAAAACACGCGGCCGGAGGTCTGATGATACGACAATGAAGTCGATCATCGACCTCCGGCCTAGGGTGTCCTGGTGCCAAGTGCACTTATGGACATCCCTGTGTTGGAACATGGTGTTTGTTATGGACAAACTGTGACTAGCACAGAAGTCCAGTAACAGAACACCACTCGGGTTCAGATCAGGGAGGCCGTTCCTCCCCATCACCCCCCTCCAGGTCTCACTGTCGTTGCCCACGTGGGCATTGAAGTCGCCCAGGAGAACAATGGAGTCCCCAGTCGGAGCACCATCCAGCACCCCTCCCAGAGACTCCAAGAAGGCCGGGTACTCTGCACTGCTGTTCGGCCCGTAGGCCGAAACAACAGTGAGGCACCTGTCCCCAACCCGAAGGCGTAGGGACGCGACCCTCTCGTTCACCGGGGTGAACTCCAACACATGGCGGCTGAGCTGAGGGGCTATGAGTAAGCCCACACCAGCCCGCCGCCTCTCACCGCGGGCAACGCCAGAGAAGTGGAGAGTCCAGCCCCTTTCAAGGGGTTGGGTTCCAGAGCCCAAGCTATGTGTGGAGGTGAGCCCGACTATATCTAGACGGTATCTCTCAACCTCCCTCACAAGCTCTGGCTCCTTCCCCCCCAGCGAAGTGACATTCCATGTCCCAAGAGCTAGACTCCGTGTCCGGGGATCGGGTTGTCGGGCTCCCTGCCTTCGACTGTCACCCAATCCACACTGCACCCGGCCCCTATGATTCCCTCGATGGGTGGTGAGTCCGTCGGAGGGTGGGCCCACGTCGCTCTTTCGGGCTGGGCCCGGCCGGACCCCGTGGGCATAGGCCCGACCACCAGGCCCTCGCATACGAGCCCCAACCCCAGGCCTGGCTCCAGGGTGGGGCCCCGGCTGCGCCGTACCGGGCGACGTCACGTTTTTTAGATGTTTCTTGTTCATAAGGGCTTCTGAACTGCTCTTAGTCTGGCCCGTCACCCAGGACCTGTTTGCCTTGGGAGACCCTACCAGGGGCATAAAGCCCCCGACAACATAGCTCCTAGGATCATTCGGGCACACAAACTCCCCCACCACGATAAGGTGGCAGTTCAAGGGGGAGTAAACATTTTCATGTAATTTTTTTTTTTACACTAAAACAAAGAGAAATAATTGGAGTTGTGATTATTTATAGGTTATAATAATATTTTACTGGTCTGATCCCCTTGAGATGAAATTAGTAATAGAGGTCGATCGATATGGGTTTTTCTAAGGCCGATTGCGATTTTTAAAAAATTTGGTCAGCCGATGGCCGATATCTATAGCCGATTTTTGAGGCCAATATTTAAGGCCAATTTTTTTTTCATAGCACGTTGACCATAAAATACAATTGAAACACTCAGATAATTAAGATTTTTATGTAGCAATATAAATGCAGTTTTTAATACATGTACACATAGTACTCTTTTAACATTTATTGAACTTCTGGTGCTGCCCACACAGGTGCCTGATCAAATATCTGATAACATTTTTACTACTGATCAGATATCAGCTTTCAAAAAAGAAGTTAAGGTCAATGGCTGATATTGAAAAAAGTCAATATATTGGCCAGTGTATATATCGTTCTACCTCTAATTAATAACATAAAGAATAATGTTAATAATAATAATAATAATCATAATTTGTAATTTGTTATCTGTTCATTGTCCTGGCTTGAAGTCTAGAGACAGGGATGAGTATTTAAAATGTTATTATGTTAAGTTATTTGATGATGAGAAATGGGGGTGGATTAAGTATGTTTTTCTTCTTCCCATTCCTTTTCGAGTGTAAATGAATGATTTTGAAATTTTGAACTTGCGTACAGTCTGAATGCTTAAAATAAATGAATAATAATATTGATAATGATGTATTAGATTTATATAGCTCTTTTCTGTTTACGTATACTCAAAGCACATACATTGGATCCATTATTCACTCATTCACACACTGAACTGGTCTGAATGTGGATCCTGATCTAAAATAATTAATATCTTCACTGTTATTTTTGCTTTTCACTAACTGATCACACCGGCCGGATTGGACCCTTTGGCGGCCGGCTTTGGCCCACGTGCTGTATGTTTACCGCCACTACTCTATGCTGATTATGATCATAAACGCTGTGAATCTATAGTCCGATAATCCGTATGTTTTAGCATCGTCGTCGTTGTGCTGTGTTTGCGGTCGTCGCGGTAACAGTGTCGGAGTCTGTGTGTAAACGAGCCGGTTCTGCTACATTAGCTTCATAACACCATAATCCTTTCTCCATAAACCATTACATGCGCTGCAACATTTCTGATTTATGGGGGATAGAGAATCAATGGGAAAAAATTAATGCTCGCAAAACGTCCCTGGGACAATATTGAGCAGATTTTAATTGTGATTTGGTTCAAGTGGCTGTTAGCCAGATGATGAATGGGACCTAACCTTCCACTCTGCCGAGCACTGGAGAGAGTCTTTAATATGACAATTAAGTGTCTGTCTTTTAGATTTTATTGTATCTGTTTCTCTCTATCTCGTGGGCCATTCAGACCCCCACCACCACCACCACCACCGCCCGCCACCCCCCTCCCCTTCTATCTCCCTCTCTCTCTCTCTCTTCACATCACTTCATCTGTACAGTGCAGCTTTTGCGCAGATTAAATTGAGACCAGTTTTCTCCATCTCAGAGCACTTACTTATGTTTTATGACACACACTAAATCAATTTTATGTTGTTATTGATTTTTTTCCCTCCTCTTATTACCCTCTTGCTTAAATCGACACAAACCATTTTGGCTTTTGCTCCCTGATTCCATCCTCTCTTGTCTTGTGTTGACCTTAAAGACAGAGCAAACCAAAGGGGGGGTCTTTGGTCTTTGTGTTTCTGCTGCTGCTGTAGCTTAGAATGTCTGTTTTTTTTTTTGTTTTTTTTTGTTTTTTTGAGGGGAAGCTGATGTATAATGGAAAGGTACAACCAGAAGGTGGCAGGTTAACATATAAAGACCCAGAGCTACTTTAATACCAGTTCACAAATGGTTTGTTCTCCATATTTAACCTTTATTAAGTGATTTATCAACATTTATTGTAATATTATCCTCTTTACTTTGTTTTTTCAGTGAAAACCTGGTATTTTCCTATATTTAATTCACTGATCATGTAGATTTTCATGAAACCTCAGATTAAAGCTGAGAAAACTGAAGAAAAGGTGACTTTTTCAGCAAAGATATCATTAAATGATCATAAAAACAAGTGTCACCGTCCACTGTCATATATCCAACTCCATGGGTTTTACTGGTGAATCATTGTTGTAGAAGATGTTCTGTTGCCTGTTTTATTATTTTTTCTTCAATTTAGTTCAGTTTGTGACTTATTTTGTTAATGTTGCTTATTATTTTGTTGATTTTTGATGAATATTTGTTCATTTGTCGCTTATTTTATTAATTTTTTTTCAAAACTTTATTTTAGTAAATACTGTGTTTATTTTTTCACATTATTTATTACTTTGTAGTTGTTGTTTTTTTTTATTAAGGTTTTTTCATTTTCTCCACTGTCATTGATCCAACTCCATGGATTTTACCAGTGAATCAATGAGAAGATGACAGTGTTTCCACGGTAACTATGGAGCCTCTGAACGTCCAAATGAGTCATATCTGATGACCATGAAAAGATGAAGACCTGTATTTTACACCAATTATTGACATGTATTGATAGGATTAATGGATCAACAGGAATTAAACAGTTTAGATCAGTAGATGGTTTAAGTTAAAGGTGGACGTTTGTGTCAAAACTCACCCTGAAGGATTCATGAACAATAGTAAAACAAGCTTTTTTCCATTGAACTGCCTGCATCTTATAGAATTAAACAGAGATTTTTAGCTGTGTTAACTATTCTGTAAAGCAGTGCTTCTTTTTTGTTTTATTTTATTTTATTTATTATTATTTACCACTCTTTTATTAAATAATCTTAGTTCCTTTGTTGGGATTGAACTACAATAATGTTCTGATGTTAGTTCTGAACTAATAGAATATGAACATTTGAACAGGATCTTAAACTGTAACGTCTGTAAAACAGAATTTCAGTTTGAACACAGGAACATTTGTGATATAACATTAGATCCTGTTGTGATCAAATAAAAATATGTTTAGTATTTGTGCAGATTTCTGCTGTAATTCAATTCTTCAAGGAAAAAAAAAGAAACAAACAAAAAATTGAATTTTTAACAGTATCATGATATATCGTATCGTGATCCTAGTATTGTGATTTGTATCGTATCGCCAGATTCTTGCCAATACACACCCCTAATCACAACATTCTAAATCACTCGGTACGTACCCCCCCCCCCCCTGTAATCTGTGTGTCGGGGGGGTAATCCACGTCCAGCATATTGTGTGTCCCCCGGTCGCAAATTTGGTTTTGGGGGCAGCAGGTAGTCTTTGATAAGGTGAGGGGAGGTTTAGCTACAGAGGTATATAACCCACCACCTCCTCCCAAATTTTTTCATGTGTGGGGGGGGTGGCAGTAGGTTTTGGAGCCCGAAGCAAAATAAACGTTCTCTCATATGGCAGCAATGGTTGAAAATACTTTGATAGAAATGAATTGTGCTCACAAGTTGTTTTCATTAAGTTGTTCAAGTCAAAGAAAACATGGTTTGGATGGAGTTTTAATTTCACCTTCATCATTATGAGTGACAATGCCTCCGGCACAATGCGAGCAGTCTCTTTTAACTGTCTATTTATTCATAAGTGTCTGTGCAAACTGAGCCAACAGGACCGAAGGCCACAATTTTCAATGATTGTTTGAAGTGTTGCGGATGCAGCTAAATAGAAATCAACAAAATAAACATCAGTGAATGTATTCAGCAAATCCAAATTTTCACATCTGTCACATGTGTATGAACGGATACATTTAATAGGGCTTCTTTTGACAGATCGCTGTGTATTGCTTATAAAGGGAGCGAGATGCAATGGGGGGTTAAATGCAATAAGAGCTGGCTCCATCTCAATCAATTTGTCCCTGTGTGTTGGCAGGTGCCCAGGCCTCGTGTCCCAGTTCCCAGTGTTGGCTCCATCAGGACTCCCAGCACTGGGCTGTGCAGCATCAATGTGACCATTTAGAATGGGATGTGTGCAGATGCAGTAGGAAGGTCAGACCCCCCCCTTCACCCTTTAGGGCATCGTCCACATCAAAGTTGGTATTGAGCCCCCTCGATCGGAAATCCTGGTTTGGCAGGGAAGCGCGATCTCCAAGGAAAGAATGAGGGCCTTGACCCGACATGGGCGTCTAAATCAGCCGCTGACAGCGCAGGGAAGATTAATACTCATAGGACGTCTTTACATGTGACATTAACAACGTTAGTGTTTACAACCCGTCACATTTAGGACCTGACGCTTTATGAATCCGCTTCTTAAATGAATACATATGACATCCATTTAGGTTTGACTCCTTAAAACCTCTTTAAGTCTAGTTTTAGGATTGATGAGTCATCGTTTTTGACTATTTCTGACTTTAGTTTCAATATGAGGTTAAAAAAAAAAAAGCTTATTATCTTATTCCTGCAACAATTGCCTTGAATTTAAGTGTAGATTATGTTTCTCCTGATACTTTACAAATCCTCCTTTTTTTAAATGAATAAATATTGCATCCATTTAGTTTTGTCTACTTAAAAACCTCTTTAAGTCTAGTTTTAGGATCGAAGGGTGATCGTTTTTGACAGTTTCTGATTTTAGTTTCCATATAAGGTGGAAAAAAGCTAATCTTATTCCTGCAACAATCATCTCATATCTAAATGTAGATTATGTTTACCCTGATACTTTACACATCCTCCTTTTCTAAATGAATAAATTTTACATCCATTTAGTTTGACTCCTTAAAACCTCTTTAGTTCTAGTTTTAGGATTGAAGAGTCATAGTTTTTGACAATTTTGTGATTTCAATCAAAGGTCGAAAAAAAGCTTATCATCTTTTTCCATATTCTTATCTCATATCTACTTGTAGATTGTTTTCCTGGATACTTTATATATCTTACTTTTCTAAATGAACAAATATTACATCCATTTAATTTTGCTGTCCTAAAATGTCTTTAGTTCTAGTTTTAGGGTCTTGGAGTCGTAGTTTTTGATCATTTGTGAGTTTTTGTTTCAATATAAGGAAGAAAAAAGCAACAGCCATCTCATATCTGACTTAGTCTAGGTTATGTTCCCCCAGATACTTTACACATCCTCCTTTTCTAAATGAATCAGTATTACATCACTGTTGCATTAAAACCTCTTTAGTTCTAGTTTTAGAATCTGAGAGTCCTAGTTTTTGACAGTTTTGTGGTTTTCTTGTTTCAATATAACGAAGAAAAAAGCAGTAATCGTCTCATATCTGAGGTTATGTTTCCTCGATCCTTTACACATCCTCCTTTTTTAGATGAATAAATATTACATCCATTTGGTTTTGTTGCTCTAAAATCTTTTTGGTTCTAGTTTTATGATCTGAGAGTCATCATCATTAACAGTGTTTGCATGATTTTTGTTTCAATGCAAGGTCAAAAAAAACTTATGATCTTATTCCTACAACAGTCATCTCATATGTGACTGAGTCTAGGTTATGTTTCCCCTGATACTTTTCACATCCTCCTTTTATAAATGAATAAATATTACTGTGGTTTTGCTTTGACAAATGTTTTTTCCCCCAAATTCAGTTGTTTGTCTGTTATTATGTGTGAAATGACGACAGTTTTGTTTTGGCTTTTGGTTTTACTTCTATTTTCCTACTTAAATCTGCCGACTTTCTCAGTAACTTCCCGAGCGTCTGGACTTTCCTCTGCTGCTCAGAGTTAATGTGATGAATATGTGTGAACACATCTGTGGATGGTTTTGGTCGATCACATCTTCAATGTGCCCTGTGCGCGTTTGTTCGCCTCTGGATTTGATGCACAGACAGGTTGGTGGCACGGTGTTCTGACCGACCATCTGTAAGGGTCGACAGCCAAATCATCACAGGAGGAGGAGGAGGAGGAGGAGGAAGGTGAGGAGGAAGAGGAGGAGTAGGAGGAGGAAGAGGAAGGTATGGAGGAAGAGGAAGGTGAGGAGAAGGAGGAAGGTGAGGGTGAAGAAGAGGAGTAGGAGGAAGAGGAGGGTGAGGAGGAGGAAAAGGAAGACGTGGAGGATGGTGAGGAGAAGGAGGAAGAGAAGGAAGGTGAGGAAGAGGAGAGAGAGGAAGGTGAGGAGGAAGAGGAGGAGAAAGAAGAAGGTGAGGAGGAGGAGGAAGAGGAGGAGAAAAAAGGAAGGTGAGGAGGAGGAGGAGTAGGAGGAAGAGGTGGAGGAAGAGGAGAGGGAGGAAGGTGAGGAGAAAGAGGAGGAGAAAGAAGAAGGTGAGGAAGAGGAGAAAAAGGAAGATGAGGAGGAGGAGTAGGAGGAAGACGTGGAGGAAGAGGAAGGTGAGGAGGAGGAGGAGGAAGGTGAAGAGGAGGAGGAACATGAGGAGGAGGAGGAAGAGGAGGAGGAAGAGGAGAAAGAGGAAGAGGGCGAGAAAAAGGAAGGTGAGGAGAAGGAGAAAGAGGAGGAGGAAGATGAGGAGTAGGAGGAAGAGGAAGGTGAAGAGAAGGAGGAAGATGAAGAGTAGGAGGAAGAGGAAGGTGAAGAGGAGGAGGAAGATGAGGAGTAGGAGAAATAGGAAGTGGAGGAGGAGGAATAGGGGGAGAAAAAGGAAGGTGAAGAGGAAGAAGTGGAGGAAGAGAAAGGTGAGGAGGAGGAGAAAGAGGAGGAGGAAGATGAGGAGTAGGAGGAAGAGGAGAAAGAGGAAGAGGAGGAGGCAGATGAGGAAGAGGAGAAAGAGGAAGAGGAGGAGGCAGATGAGGAAGAGGAGAAAGAGAAAGAGGAGGAGGCAGATGAGGAGTAGGAGGAAGGTGAGCAGACTGGTTCAGAAGCAGAAGTTTTTTCCTTTTGCTTTGTTGTTTCCGTTTGCGCCTCATGTGTGGAGCTTTTGGAATTATGATGTGGATTGACGTGCAGCAGCTGTCCCGCCCCCCCCTACCCTCCCCACCCCCCCCTCAGGTCCTGTCCGTCACCTCGCCGGTCACCGCTGACAGCACTATGATGGATTAGGAATTGTCATCCAGGACGCTTGTCACTTGTTTACAAGTCGGCCATCCCTCATCTCCCACCACAGGCCTTATAATCTGGCCGACACTCCCCCAAGCCCACCCCCCCGCCGTCAGACACGCTATACAAGACAACACCATACATTACAACAGCGCTTTTTTTCATCCCTCTAACCTTTCTCTCTCTCTCCCTCCTGCATCCCTGGGCTGAACACAGTCAACACATTTAATGCATTAATATATGTGTTGTGTTGGCCAATCTCCCAGGGACTGGGCCCATGTCTTCTGCTGTCAACCTCTACCCCTGAGAACTGACTGGGTTTTATACAAACATCCCAGTGGGAGAGGGAGGGAGGCTCACATCTAACCTGCATTCTGTTATTCACACAATGGAGCCTTAAACCTGACGCCCAAAACATACTGAAATACTGCATTCTGTGGCACAGACACCACACAGGGAGGAGATTTCAACACAAACATTCAGCTTCAATTTTACATCTAGTGCACCGAGCATAAAGGTGGAATTAGGGATGTAACGATTACCAGTATAACGATAAACCACGGTAAAATTGCAGACGGCTAGTATTATGGTTTAAATTCTAATTATGATAACTGTGTTTGATTATCGCACTTTTCCAGAGAAATCGCCTATGTAAAGATCTGCTTTTATGTCAAATATTTGAGTATAGTTTTAATTTGTTACAAATTGGATTTTCTATACCTAATATTTGGAACCAATATTCACTTTTAGTCTTTGAAAAGGTTCGTTAAGCATCTGTGTGTTATTTATACAATAAATTATATACATTTTTCAAATCAGATTCTGTCTTTTTTTGTGTGTTTTCTGGCCTTTTGTGTTGATATAGTAGGTTAAAGTGAAAAAATAATAGGCAGATGATACAGATGAAGTTGTGCTGAAAAAACAGATCCCAAACATGGGTATAGTAAACATTTGTTTATATAGTATATAAAGGCAAAACCTAAAGGACTGAAAAACGGACTAAATAGGCTCAGACCACTAAGGGTTAATATTTGAATGTTTCTGCAACAGAAGGTACATTGTGCCACTTAATTTATTTGGTTTTGTTTTTTGGTTTTTTTAAATACAACTCAGTTAAATTATTTCAGTGTGTGTATAAGTACTTTTTGAACATTTTGAGCACAATTTCAACAATACCGCGATAATAATGATAGCCGTGATAATTTTGGTCACTATAACCGTGATATGAAATTTTCATATTGTTACATCCCTAGGTGGAATGAAATATTTTTACATCTTCTTATCAAATAACTATGACAGTGGGATTTATTCTGATAAATAAAGTCTAACTGTGACCATTACACCTGTTCAAAGGTGATTAAATAGGAATAAAAACAGGAAAGTGTCTGAAAAAAAACATTGCTCCAACTTTATGGACGACAGTGTGGAACCGAACCCATGTTTCCTGTTAAAACACTATTAATCTCATATATTATGAGTATGAATTCACAAATAAAACTGAGAATTTATCGATTATAACCTGTCATTGAATAATTAATCATTGTCTTTTCTATTATTATATCATAATGAACTGAATATCTTCCAAAATATTAATACATCTGTGAGCATGACGGGCGTTTTTCTTTTTTTTCAAACCATCTACAGTTAATTTATGAATTTAAATGAAGTGAATAGATTAGAATTTGAATGAAAGAGGAATGTGTCTGAAAACAACATAATTCTAACTTTATGGGCGACAGTGTATTTATATTATTATGTATTAATGAACTGATTACTATGTATTTCACACTGAAGTGACAGATCTGTATTTTTCACACCGACGATACATACCTAATACATCCTACATGTTACTTGATTTTATGTCTTGTAGTTTTCTTACTAATGCTCTATACATATATATGTGTGTGTGTGTGTACATACAGTATATATCATTATGGACTGAATATCTTCCATAATATTTATACATGACAGGCGTTTATTTACCATCTACTGGTAGTTTATGAATTTAAATGAAGTGAATAGATTAAAATAATGTAAAAACCTACATTTAGTTCTATCTTGAATATAAAATGGACGTTGATTCTCAGTATTTTCCGGTAAAATCGACCACGATGTGAAGTGTGTACACTCTGTGCTGTCCGACGGTCTGGAGTGAATGCCCTGCAGATCTGACTCTGATCTGCAGTGTTTCTCAGTCCGTTTAGACGAAGCTGTGAGTTTCTGCTCCCTCTGCAGGCGTGGTCCAAACACCAGGACCCCCCCTCCCACCCCCCCGGCCCGGCGCCGGGGCCTGGCCTCGTCCTACCAGCTGTGATCCTGCAGGGACGATGAGCCGGTGCCACGTCCCCTGCACCCCCCAGGCCCCCCCAGGCCCCCCCCAGGCCCCCCCGTGCTCCCAGAGTGGCCCTTGAGAGGGGCCATAATCTTCTCCTATCTGCCTTAATGGTTCCCAGTGTGGATGCTGAGATGGCAGGACTGGGAGCGGGGGCCGCAAGCCCCATCCTACCACCGGCATATTGTCATTAAATTAAAAATTTCCGAACACTCCCTTGCTCGTGGCGTAACTGCTGCCGTGAGAGCGATCATAATTGGCTCTGAAAACATGTGTAATTGCCTTCAGCTGGCGTTCTTTTACAGTTGACATTGTTGAGGCGACGGTTGAACTGAATCTGCAGCTCGTTTCACTACGGAGCTCCTAATTGAAATATGGTACGTGTGAGTGGAAGATTACATTAAAGCTTCTAGATAATCACCTGACAGGGGAGTCATTGTATCGACAATCTGCCGCCGTGTTTCGGGGAGCGGGCCAGAGCGAACAGGCTGAGGAGGGAGGGGGATAGGGTAACTCGGGGGGGTGGGGGGGTAAAGGAAGGCATTGGGCAGAAGGGGAAAAAGTCCTGGTTGGCTCACGTATTCAGAACTCTTCTAGATTGCCAGCCTGGCATTCCTCGACTCTTTCTATCACCACATTTATCCCCCTCCCCCCTCCCTTCCTCTTCTGTCTCAGAAGCCCCCCCCCCCCCCCCCCCCCCCCCGCCCCCCCTCCCTCTGCTGCTTTGAGGAGACCACTTCCCCTTTAAGAGCTAACAGATGGCTATCCATTGATGTTGCATTTTATTTTCATATTCTTATTGCTTTTGTTCATGGGAAATTACTTCACTTTCACGGACATTTCATGCACAGAAATGTTGCACTGTAACGATTTTGAGATTAGATTAGATTACATTGGATTAGATTTGATTTATATTAGATTAGATTACAATAGATTAGATTAGATTAGGTTAGATTACATTACATTACATTACATTACATTAATCTGGTTTTGACCAACTCAATATGTATCATGAGATAACTTTTGTTATGATTTGGCACTATATAAATAAAATTTCTTTGCTTGATTGATGACATTATATTAAATTAGATTAGATTAGATTACATTACATTACATTAGGTTAGATTACATTACATTAGATTAAACTTCACTGATCTCTTAGGAGTTTAAGGTTCCAGTAGCAGCACAAACACTGAATGCACACATAAAGAAATATTATATAAGAAAATATGAATAATAACTATAAAAACTAGTGAAAAAACAGGTTATTACACATTAGAAAGAAGAAACAGTAAAGAATAGAACAGTAATAATATTAATAAATAATAATAATAATAACAACCCAGGATAAACGTTATAATAAAGTCATAACAGTAATAGTCGTATATATATATATATGTAATACAAGTATGTACTGTTGTCAACTATGTGAAACATCCCATGAGTCCTTTCTCATATTAATGTTTTAATGTCTGTGACGCTTCCTCATGCCAGTGTTTTTTTTTTTTTTACTCGTCTTTCACTTCCTCAGCCTCATTGACAGTAAGGGAAGCGTTATTCTACAAATATTTCCAAACCACAGCCTCTCAGCGGAGGCACACCGTTGCCAAACCAATCTAAAGGTGCAAAACAAAAGAGATCCTGACGTTTATCGTCTCCATGCAGGTCGTTGACTATCAGGGCTGTTGTTGTTGTTGTTGTTGTTAAGGTACAAACCTTGCAGGTGCCTCCCCTCTTTAATCTACTTCCACCCTCACCATTATCTTATATTTGGGTATAAACACACAGACTGTGCAACCCGATAATATGCAATTAAAAACAAAGATCATTAAAAAGTTATTGGTGTCTGCCTAATTACTATAACTTTACCCCCCTTATAATGAGCGTGCATGGGTATTGATTCGAAGCAAATCTCCTTTTCCTCCTGGAAAAAAGAAGGTAGTTACTTTGTGTTAAATCATTAATATAGTAATGATTTTTCCAGAACACTCTCAATTAAGACCAGAGCAGAAAATGACCCAGGGGAGTTGAAGCTCACGCTCTTAAAAGTGTGATGTTCCAAATATATCCTACTGGCTTCTTCCACTGGAGAATATGGATAGGGCCGAGGCGTGTTGGTGAATAATTTAAAGCGGAGCTTGTTGATTAGGATGTGTGTAAATGTGTTTCTGTGTTAAAGGTCTAATGTAATACAGTATGGGCAGATACACAGCACTGAATGGGCTTTGGATGAGGGAGTGAAGCAGCAGAGAGGACGACTAAGAAGAAAAGAAAAAGATGAGAGGAAGACCTTGGAGGTTCCACAGCTGGACACAGAAGGTTTTTGGATTAGTTTAATGAGTGAAGTCTTTAGTGCACGTGTCCAGGCCCTCTGCTGGATGATACAGACAAAGCCCCACATACGAGCCACTTCCTGTGTCCGCATTCACACCATGTGGACAAAAGTATGTGGACACTTTTCTAACAGGGGTCTGGGATCCAAAACAAAAAAGGACTAATGTCAGAATATAGTTTTATATTATGGGATAAATATCAGTGCTTTGGTTAGTTTGGGTTAAATTGTTAGAGATGGTTTGGACTAAATTTATATCAACACTGATTTTTTTTCTTCTATGTTCTTCCGCTAAATTTCCTCAGATCTGACCTAAATGGAAATATTGACTTTTTTTTTCTGTGTTATCGGCAAAAAATAGTGAGAAAAACCACGCAACAGGGTTCAGTCATAGGTTGTAAAATGTCATCCACTAAATGGACAAAAGTATGTGGACACTTTTCTAACAGGGGTCTGACATACAAAACAATAAAGACTAATGTCAGAATATAGTTTTATATCATGGGATAAATATTGCATTGGTTAGTTTGGGTTAAATTGTTAGAGATGGTTTTAACTGAATTTATATCAACATTGATTTTTTTTTTTTTTTTTTTTTTTTTGGTCCATGACTATGATTTTAAATGTTCTTCATCTAAATTTCCTCTGATCTGACCTAAATGGAAATATTGAGGTTTTTTTTTCTGTATTATCGGCAAAAAATAATGAGAAAAACCACGCAACAGAGTTCAATCACAGGTTGTAAAATGCCATCTACCATATGGACAAAAGTATGTGGACACTTTTCTAACAGGGGTCTGGGATACAAAACAATAAAGACTAATGTCAGAAGTATTTATTTATTTATTTTACCTTTTTTTTTTTAAAGCCAGAAGTCCCATTGAGATTAGGAACAAAAGTATGTGAACCCGTTGAATCCAGGTGTTTCTTTTCTAACAGGGGTCTGGGATACAAAACAATAATAAGGAGGAAATGTTCTTCCTCTAAATGTATAAAATATTTTCCTGCTCTGACTGTAAATAATAATTTCCATCTACTTTCTTCACATCTCACTGAGGAAGAAAAATCTCTCATTAAACTTTAAGGAAATATTGATGTTTCTAAACTATATGGACATAAATATTGGGACACATCACGTCTACAGCTGTAAGATGTCCTGTTCATGAGGATTTAAGATAAAAACATAAATATTTCCTTAAAGGTTAATGGAAGATTTTTCTTCCTCAGTGAGATGTGAAGAAAGTAGATGGTTAGTTGTGGAAGAAAATTATTTTCTACAGTCAGAGCATGAAAAATATTATAGAAGTATAGAGGAGGAACGTCAGAATATAGTTTTATATTATGGGATAAATATCATTGCATTGGTTTGTTTGGGTTCAGTTATTATTTTTGTTTCTAAAATGACTCAGAGATGGTTTGGACTGAATTTATATCAATACTGATTTTTTTTTTTTGTTTATACATGACTGATTTTAAACTTTCTTCTTCTAAATTTCTATAATGTTTTTCCTGCTCTCACTGTAAATAATAATTTCCATCTACTTTCTTCACATCTCACTGAGGAAGAAAAATCCATTAAACTTTAATTAAATATTGATGGTTTTCTGTTAAATCTTCATGAACAGGACATCTTACAGCTGTAGACATGATGTGTCCCAATATTTTTGTCCGTATAGTTTAGAAACATCAATATTTCACTAAATTTTAATGGGAGTTTAATGTGAAGAAAGCAGATGGTTAGTTGTGGTTAAAAATTATTATTTTACATTCAGAGCAGGAAAAATATTTTTGAAATTTAGAGGAAGAATATTTAAAATCATAGTCATGGATCAAAAAAACTAAATCTAGATAAAAAGAAAATCAAAATTGAGAGAAATTGAGTAAACACCGTAATTTTGGAAACAAGATAACAATTTAACCCAAACTAACCAATGCACTGATATTTATCCCATAATCTAAAACTATATTCTGACATTAGTTATTATTGTTTTGGATCCTGGAAACACCTGAATCCAACGCGTCCACATACTTTTGTCCACATACTTTTATAAACGTCCATATTTGTGTCCTCCTCTACTGGATGATACAGTAAAAGCTGCAGATATGAGCCACTTCCTGTGTTTGAATATATTCTCCTTTGTCATTCAGATTCTTCTTGCTCTTGGTTGCCCCTCCTCTCTCTCCCTCCCCCCTCCCCTTGACCCCGCCCCCCTCTACTTGATTCCCTCGAACATGCTTCAACAATTAGATCATTTGTCCGTCTTTTATCTCAACACCTGCAAGAAAATCTGTCTCAATTTTCCCCTCTGCCCCCCCCCGTCTTCTTCTTCTGTGGCCCCACAGAGGCTCTGTTGGCTGGGGCCCCTGGCGGCTCCCGGGGGCCTCAGAGCACCGCTGTCCCACCATGCATTGTGCCCATGCCAAGCGCCGGTACCAGTTCACCCCCCAACCCCCAACCCCCCCCCACTTTGCACCGAATACTTGTTGTGACCCTGCCTTTTCTTTTATTTGCACTTTTCTGAGGCGCCGGTGCCAAACACACACAAGGCTCAAGTAGGGAAACACAAAAACCATCTCCGTCTCCTTTCACTCCGTCCCATAATATTCACTTAGCGACGACCAGGAGGGACCGGGACAAAGAGACGTCTGAGGCCCGGCGGTGATTCGTCATCGTCCCACGTAACCACCATTTACAACAGCGTCCTTTTGAAATGCTTGACATTTTACTTCCTCTTCCTTAGATATAGTCGGCGGGTACAGTGCGTCATCTTTGTTTGACTTTATCACTTGTTAAGAGCCATTTTCTTTGGCTTTTAATGTCATCGCCACGGTAACGAGCAAGTTTTTGGCAACAACGCAGAAACGGCCAATTTGTCAGCGGAATGTGTGAAGCGTCTGTAAATCTATTGAACCTCCCTTGGCCCACCGTTCACACTGGGATGTTTTTAATATGCACGTGAGAAATTTTGATGGATGGCTTTTTTTCTCTAGGAGAAAAAGGGGAGGGGCTTGAAGGAGGCGGGTCAACCCTCGACCCAAAGCATCTACTGGTCAAAACTACCGCGACTGAGTCTGTAAATATGAGACAAATACAAAGACGTGTGATTAAATAATTAATATAGGCTTTAATAGAACTAAACTGAGTAATTTATGAATAATTAGGGATTTATTTTGTTAGAGGGCTTAAAAACTTTAAAATTAGTGGCATATTTACATTAATTTTGCTCTCATTTGTCTTGATTTTTGAAGCAAATATTAGCCCTTATTTATTAATGTCATCTTTTAAAATGCAAACATCCACCTTTAACCCTTAAAGACCCAAATGTCCACCTTTAACCCTTAAAGACCCAAACATCCACCTTTAACCCTTAAAGACCCAAACATCCACCTTTAACCCTTAAAGACCCAAACATCCACCTTTAACCCTTAAAGACCCAAACATCCACCTTTAACCCTTAAAGACCCAAACGTCCACCTTTATCTCTTAGGGTGTATTCACACCTACCACGTTTGGTCCGTTTAAAACGGACCAGAGTTCATTTCCCCAGAAAGTCCAGACTTATTTTTTAGGTGTGAATACAAACATGCGAACTCTGATTTGAACCAAACAAGCGGACCGAGACCACCTAGAAGAAGTGGTCTCGGTCCGCTTCCAAACGGACTCTGGGCCGGTTCACTTCTGGTGTGAATATAACCGACCTCGAACCGAACCAAACCAAGGAATCTTGAGCCTTTTTGTGCTTGACGAGCCACTGTAGCCACTGGAAGTAGCCGAGGTTTACGGGTGGTCAGAGCTACTAGCAGCAGCTATGAGCTGTGGACAGACGTGGAGCAACGAGAAGATTGAATCTGCCATTGACATTTGGTCAGATGCCCGTATTATGAAACTGGCTGAGCTGACTGAGCTTTTCTTGAGTGTTAACATTATTTTCAAAAATTCGTGTCAGTAAAAATACAATTTATATTCCGAAAATGATAACTGTATGTAAGAGTACCGTGATTATTTTCATCAACACTGGCCATCTCTGGTTCACCCCGCCCCGACTTTTCTGTCCAGTGCTAGCGCAGTTCGTCACATGCGTGCTTGTGTTCACGCATTTTGGTCCATTTGCAAAAAGTGCAATGTGAATGCGATCCGACCCAAAGGAAAAAAAATAAAGTCCGCATTTGATCCGAATCAAATAAGCGGACCAAAGGACTTTTCAGGTGTGAATACACCCTTAAAAGACCCAAACATCCACCTTTAACCCTTACAGACCCTGTTGTTTCCAGTGTTGTGGTGATTTTCCTTTATTTTATGTTTTTTTTTACTGTGTCTTTACTGAGTTTTGTCTGTGGAACTGCTGCATGGAGTTAAACAGGTGTCAAAAAGTAACTGGACTGATTTAGAAAAAAAAGAGTCCGAAACTAAAACTACTGGGACGAAATTCAAATACTGGTTGCTTATTATTATTATTTTTTTAAACTTCACTTTAGTTCATTTTTTGCATATTTTTTTCTATGTCATTTATTATTTTGTAAATATTTGTATTCATTTTTGTTCATTATTTAGTTGCTTTTGCTTTCTTTCTTTCTTTCTTTCTTTTTTCTTCATTTTAGTGAATTTTTTGCATATTTTTTCCACGTTATTTATTATTTTGTAAACATTTTTTATTCATTTTTGTTGTGTTCAACATCCTAAATCTCTTATTGATCTACAGGGGTTGGACAAAATAATGGAAACACCTTCACCTCAAGATGATAATGCCCCAATCCATACAGCTAGAATTGTTAAAGAATGGCATGAGGAACATTCTAATGAAGTTGAGCATCTCGTATGGCCGGCACAGACCCCAGACCTCAACATTATTGAGCATTTATGGTCAGTTTTAGAGATTCAAGTAAGACGTCGATTTCCACCGCCGTCGTCTCTAAAAGAGTTGGAGGGTATTCTAACTGAAGAATGGCTTAAAATTCCTTTGGAAACAATTCACAAGTTGTATGAATCAATACCTCGGAGAATTGAGGCTGTAATTGCCGCAAAAGGCGGACCTACACCATATTAAATTATATTTTGTTGATTTTTTAAGGTGTTTCCATTATTTTGTCCAACCCCTGTACATACTGAGGATCAAAAATAACAGTTATTTTCTCAGTTAAAGACTAAAAAGTGTGGATATGAACTTGTGAACCGGGTGCCTTTGAGTCCAGTCCAGGTGTTTTGTGGCTGCCTCCGTTAAAGTCGAAGGCTCTGTGATGGTTTCTCCTGGAGGGTCGGTGACATGTGCATGTTTCAGAGCCCCTGCTGTACATACTTATGACAGAACAGTGTGTCACAGCGTGGCATTTATGTTCATGTGACATTATCAAAACGCTCATATGACAGCACACCAATTATGAATCCTGACGAGGTGACACCAGAAAAACATTTGGCACTTCCACTCCGGCTGACGTGACCTTTTACTGCGAATCCTGCGTCCGTACGATGGACGTCCCCTCCTGTGCTGCCCTCGTCGTCTTCTTCTTCTTTTTTTTTTTTTCTTCTATTGATAGCTCCATCCCTTCTGCTTCCATCCTGAGGTAAATCCCACTGGATGGATGTTTCGCCGTGGATGCTTGTGAACGTTTCCGCCGTGCTACTGTTATTTATTACCCACTGACAGGGCCATGAATTCCGGGCAAAAGTGAAACTCATATTGTTATCAAAAGCATAAAATTCCTATCACTTTAGGTGTCAGAGCAGAGACAAGAAAATGAAACAGGTACTCATAAAGGCAGCGGGGGCCGTAAATCAGCCACAGGGGCCCCGGCCAGGAGACGCTTGATTAAATAAGGAGAATTAGGTATTTTTGCAAAAGCGGGAAATAACATTGATCTACGCCCCTGTCAGAGCCCAGCCTCCACACTATTGTGCATAGTTTATTTTTGGTTTGTATTTATAGTGTGTCAGTCTGTCCATCGCCCTCCGTCCTCGTCATGTGACTCGGAGAAAACCATGTGTTTCTGTCATTGCAAAACAAACCAACTCATCCACGCCCGTCCAGGCGCTTCGTCTGATTACAGCAGGAATGGAAACAGAGGGTGATATTATCTTAAATGGTGAAAAAACAACTTAAAGGAGTGATATTTGTCTTTTTTAAATGGAATTCTTGCTTTTCCGTCATTTCCCTGTGCTCTCCATAAACTGTAAACGCTCTGCTTGGGCCTGAATTCTTCATTAACTCAACTCCACCAATGTGACATCATGAATTGCGTACAGCTAACACCTCACTTTTAATTGGCGTGTCATCTGTTCTTATTATAAGCTTTCAGCGTGTATATTTACGCTGCATGAAATAACACACCATTTGTGCTATTAGCGGCTAGCGCAATTAGCGGTTAGGGTTAGGTTCAGGGTTAGCGGTTAGCGATTAGTGGCTAGTGCGATTAGGGGTTAGGGCAGTGGTTCCCAACCGTTTTTTGGCTCTTGACCCCATTTTAACATCACACATTTCTGACAACCCCAGACATTCAAAATGAAGACATTTTTTTTGCTAAAATTAATTTGCTTTTGATCATGTAATAGTTTGCTATACTATGTTTCAAATAAACATTAATTTTAGATGACATTTAGTCTATATAATGTGTATTATTATGGATGGAGGCAGTAAAGCCAGGTGTAGATTACCGCACAAAGGGAGAATTTTATTTTCCTTGGTCAGGATATGTACAGTCAGTCCAGCTTGGATTTACAAGGCTGACAGTTAATACTGAACAAACAAGAACTCAAACTATGAATTATGAAAGAGCTGCAGCATCTGAAACCGACCACAATGAACATTTGACAGATAAACAGCACCACACTACTTCAGTTTCAGCTTCAGAGTTTGTCATGTCTTTTATGGATTGGGATTGTTTCTATCAACTCAACATATACTTTTTATTAGTATTTTTTTTTTTTTTATCAATTACTTAAAATTTCAGGCAACCCCATTTGAATTCCAGGCGACCCCATGTAGGGTCTCCACCCCAAGGTTGAAAAACACTGGGTTACGGTTAGGTTTAGGGTTAGCGGCTCGCGGCTAGTGTGATTAGGGGTTAGGGTTAGGTTTAGGGCAGGGGTGTCCAGTCCTGGTCCTCCAGATCTGCTATCCTGCATGTTTTAGATGTATCCCTCTTCCAACACACCTGATTCAAGTAATAAGCCTATCATCAGGCTCTGCAGAAGAGTGATAACGACTGTCAGGAAAACATCTAAAACATGCAGGATAGTCGATCTGGAGGACCAGGATTGGACACCCCTGGTTTAGGGTTAGCAGTTAGCGATTAGGGGTTAGGGTTAAGTTTAGGGTTAGGGTTGGTGGTTAGTGATTAGTGTGATTAGCGGCTTGCGTGGTTAGGGATTAGCAATTAGCAGCTAGTGCATTGACACACCATCAAATGGTGTTAAATAACACATGAAAGGAGGAAAATGTGTACGTATAGCACTCCAAATGCAATAAAGTAGCATCACATACAACATTATTTCATGAGATCAGTCTGACTCCACTGGTCCATCTTCAACCCTGTTTCTGACTAATGACACCAGAAAGGTGGTTTGGAGCGCTGGCCCTTTAAATGCACAGGAGACACTTTAGGCCCCACCCCCTCCAGGTTGTTGGCTGTGCTGCTCTGTTCTGTTCAACCAACAACTGAACATTTGAGGTGATGGGCTCCAAGTTTGGACATATTTTCAGTCTGGACTCCAACCGCTGATGACAAAAAACAATTATGGAGAAATACTGGAGAACTGTTCATCTGAAGTCTGGACCTGATATGAGCAAATGTCAATAGTTATAGATGGAACTAATTAGAAGGAATTCAAACAGGTTGTAGAAATCCACTGGATTTTTGTCCAAATGAATCTAAAGATAGTTTTACAGCAGCTGGAGGGTTGAAATTCAAAGTGTCTGAACTATTCGGGTCCAAATACACAAAGAAATGAACCATGGACTGAGAACAGTGGGTTTAGATAAATATGAGCCCTTTAAGAAAAGTTAAATATGGGGAAACAATCATTTCAAAGTCGCCACAAAGATAGTCTGCAAGGATTAAATTATAGAAATGAGGGAAAAATCACAAGATTGTGGTGTAAAATTTTAACTGCATTTCAGATTTAATGAAAGTACAAGATGGTTAAAGTTATCAGTGTTTTATCAAGGGTAGAAGCAGCTATTTATGTTGAAAAAGTCATAAAAATGACAGGCTGCATAAATTTGACTGAAAAAGTCACTTTTTCTTCACTTTTCCCTGTTTTGATATAATAACCTTTGAATTTGCTCTGAGCTTTCATGAACATCTTCACGATCAGTGAATTAAATATAGAAAATACAGGATTTTTATAGGAAAAACACCCCTGTCAGAGCCCCGCCTCCACACTATTGTACATTTTAGTTTGTATTTGTAGTGTGTCAGTCTGTCCATTACCCTCTGTCCACGTCATGTGACTCAGAGAACCAAAGTGAACGGACTCATCCACACCCGTGCAGACACTACCTCTGATTACAGCAGGAATGGAAACACCAGTCATATTGAGTAGGTTTGTTTACCCAGACGTATGAGGAATGAACCAATCACGGAGCTGTTCTTCCTATGGGCATGAATTTAGGTCAGTCAGAGGTGAGAGTCCGTTTATACCTGGAAGAAATCACATTTAACAGGAAAAACACAGAGCGTTGTTTCTGTTTTTCTATTAGAAAAATTCAACAACAAGCTCAGTCTGAAGGTGAATGTGTGTGATGTGTCAGACTGCACTGGAGCTCATACTCTACACTCATGTTCCTACAGATTCTTTTGATCTCACTTTACTTCCTTTCATTGTATTTTATATCTAGTATTTATCATTTTTCTACCGATAAAGAAGTCCATGTGTTTATGTAGTTGGCGAAAAAAGATGATTCTGATTGTGATGAAATGTGATGTTTGTTATGAACTAGTGGTTTATAAGTAAAAAAATAATTGAACTGAACTAAATATGTATCTAAACTGTATCAATAAACTCAGTTAAACCTTGTTTTAAACCATATTTCCGCTGTTTCATCCATACTCAAAAAATCATCCTAGAAACTCATGATGCAAAAATAGATTAAAATCAACTTATTCCACCTGACACATCTGGAGGTAAATGCACATTGCAGACACCCCCCACCCCCCCCCCCCAAAAAAAATCAACATTTTAACTGCATTCCAGATTTGATTTAAGTACAATAAAATTAAAGTTATTAGGAGTGTTTTTTATCAACGATAGAAGCACTATTTATGTCCAAAAAGTCATAAAAAATTAAAAATGCTAAATAAATTTGACTGAAAAGTCACTTTTTCTTCAGTTTTCTCTGCTATGATATAATAATCTTTGAATTTACTCTGAGCCAGTAAAGCTCATGGAGTTATTAATAATTAATAAAATGGACTAAAACAATTTACCAAATAATAAATAGCTTAACAATATAAGCAAAAATGGACTAAAATGAAGTAAAAAATCAATAGAATTATCAACAAAATGACCAAAAACAGCCAAAGTGATCAATAAAATGAACACAAATGAATAAAAATATCAAAAAAATAAGTACATGAATAAAATAAGCTGCAAACTGAACAAAATTAAAGACAAAATAATAAAATAGGCAACAAAATGAACAAAAACAAATGAACTAACAATTAAAATGAATGAAACTGAACAAAATTAAGTTGTAGACGTTTGTTTTGATGTTCAGTTAATGATAGATTTGACTGAAAAAGTCACTTTTTCTTCAGTTTTTCTGTTTTGATTTAATAACCTCTGAATTTACTCTGAGCTTTAATGAACATCTACATGATCAGTGAATTAAATAGAGGAAAATACATAATTTTTATTGGAAAAATGCAACATTCAGACGATAACATTATATTATTACTCGAAAAATCATCCAAGAAGCTCATGACACAAACATAAAAAAATTGATACAGAATTTTTTTTTTCTCCAAATAAATAATGTAAAAATATAAGCAAAAATGGACTAAAATGAAGTAAAAATGAATAGAATAAGCAACAAAATGACCATAAACAGCCAAAGTGATCAATAAAATGAACTAAAATGAATAAAAATATCAACAAATAATAAGTACATGAATAAAATAAGCCGCAAACGGAACACAAAAACAAATGAAGCAATAATTAAAATGGATAAAAATGAACAAAATTAAGTTGTTGACGTTTGTTTTGGTGTTCAGTTAATGATAGATTTGACTGAAAAAGTCCGTTTTTCTTCAGTTTTTCTCTGTTTTGATTGAACAACCTTTGAATTTCCTCTGAGCTTTAATGAACATCTACATGATCAGTGAATTAAATAAAGGAAAATGTATCATTTTTATTGGAAAAGTGCAAAATACAGCGGGTAACACTACAATAAATAAAGGACCCATATTTTTTGATAGAAAACACTTGAAGAATCGTCCTGTGAAGTCGTGACACAAACACAGATTCAGACCAACTTATTCCAACTGACACATCTGGAGGTAAACCCACATTTCAGAACCCCCCCCCCCCTTCTTAAATGTATGATTTCAGCCCCACCCCCCCACCCCACACTATGACTTGGAGGTGTCTGCATGGCTGATAGGATCGGTGAACTCTGCAGAGTGGGGTGACGACCTTCCACCTCATCCATCACCCGCTGATGGACATGGGAAGCCGGTCCCTGACAGGTTGGGGGTAGGTGAGGGTGGTGGTGGTGGTGGGTGGGGGGGACAAATGGGGTTAAAGATGGGGCCAGAGACGCACGGTGGCTGTAAGAACAAGGCTGAGGATGATGGAGGAAACTGTGGCCGAGGATTGAGGTCAGGGCTGTGATTGGTGCGTTTGATGGACTCACGGCCGGTTGGATGTTTGTGTTTGGACGACAGAGATGGATTATAGGACGATGATGTGACAGGAAACAAATACACTAAGTGGACAAAAGTATGTGGACACCTTAGGATTCAGGTGTTTCTGTTCTAACAGGGGTCTGGGATACAAAACAATAAGGACTAATGTCAGAATAGAGTTTTATATTATGGGATAGATTTTAAATATCAGCGCACAGGTTAGTTTGGGTTCAAGTATTATCTTTGTTTCCAAAATGCGTCAGAGAATTTTGACTAAAGTATACACAAAACATGCAAAAATACACCAAAAAAATACACTAAAGTATACAAAAATACAGAATAGTACACAAAAAAATACACTAAAGTATAAAAAAATATGCAAAAATACACTAAAGCTAAAAAAAAATACACAAAAAATACACTGAGGTATATTAAAAACATGCCAACATCCACAAAAAATACACTAAAGTATACAAAAATATGCCAAAATACACAAAAAAATACACCGAAGTATACATAAAATCTGCATAAGCATAAAAAAAAAAAATCTCGACACTGATTTTTTTTTTTTTTAATCCATGCCTGATTTTAAATGTTCTTCCTCTAAAAATATAAAAATAAGATATTTTCTTGTTCTGACTGTAAATAATAATTTTCTACCACAACTAATCATCTACTTTCTTTATTTGTGTGCATTTTGCTCATTATGGTGCTTTTTTCTTCATTTTTGTTCATTTGAAGGCTTTTTTTGTTGCTCATTTTGTTCAATTTGATGCTTTTTGTTCTTTTTGATGCATGTGTTGTGCATTTTTATTAATTTTGTTGTTTATTTTGTTCATTTTATTGACTTTTTTTAAACTAACCATCTAACCACCTACTTTCTTCACATCTGACAGAGGACGAAAAATCTCTCATTAAACTTTAAGGAAATATTGATGTTTCTAAACTATATGGACATAAATATTGGGACACATCATGACTAAAGCTGTAAGATGTCCTGTTCATGAGGATTTAACATAGAATCATTAATATTTAATAAAGTTTATTGTAGATTTTTCTTCCTGAGTCAGATGTGAAGAAAGTAGATGGAAATTATTATTTACAGTCAGAGCAGGAAAAATATTTAAGAAATGTAGAGGAAGAACATTTAAAATCAGTCATGGATTAAAAAAAATCAATGTTGAGAGAAATGAAGTCAAAGAAGATAATAATTGAACCCAAACTAACCAATGCACTGATATTTATCCCATAATATAAAACTATATTCTGACATTAGTCATTATTGTTGTGGATCCCAGACCTCAGTTAGTGTATTTTTTGTGTATATTTCCATATTTTGTATACTTTAGTGTATTATTTGTGTATTTTTGCATATTTTTGTATACTTTAGTGTATTTTTTGTGTATTTTTGTATACTTTAGTGTATTTTTTGTATTTTGGCATATTTTTGTATACTTTAGTGTATTTTTGTGTGTATTTTGGCATGTTTTTTATATACTTTAGTGTATTTTTGTGTGTATTTTTGCATTTTTTTTTACACTTTAGTGTATTTTTGCATGTTTTTGTCCACTTTATTGTATTTTTTGTGTATTTTTCTATATTTTTGTACACTTTGGTGTATTTTTGTGTATTCTGACATTAGTCATTATTGTTTTTATCCCAGACCCCTGTTAGAAAAGAAACACCTGAATCCAACGTGCCCACATACTTTTGTCCATGTTTGTGTGTTTTTTGTTTTGTTTTGTTTAGTCCAGATCACGAATGCACTCGAACAGTTTCCCGTTGACATTTGTGAAGCAGCGCCTGAGTCCAGTAGAAATGATGAATCTAGTCATCAGGAGCCGTGTCACTCCGTTCTGCGACTCTTACTGAGCTGTAATGAGTCTCCGAGGGCTACTTGTTCCTTACACCCACTGAAATCGGCGCCCACGTCATCAATCTTTCGAGCGGGTGAAGACGAGCCGCCTGGCGTCTTGAACGGCGAGTCCACCTTCCCACCGCACGGCGAGGACGTGTCCACAAACAGGCCTCAAGCTGCGTGGACAATGAGAACCAAACCTCCAACTGACATGGAGGCTATTGAGTGACGCCCCACAGCGAAGGGAGGATGCACATGCACACACCGGCAAACGTTAGTGTGGAATGGGTTCGGCGACCTTTGACCCCGGCCGTCCACACGTCTGTCAGCGCCGTGTAGCCCGGGTCGGTGCATGACTGCGTGATCATATGTTTTCCTCCGTCTGACCTAAATGCTCCCATGTCTAGACGCTTGGGTCTTTCCGCTGCTGCATCGTAATATTGTGCATCTCATGTCCCAAGTTTGCTGTTTTTTAGGAAGTAGTGCAGACTCCTTCCTGTCTGCAGTCAGACAGAGTGAAACCAGGAACAGACCCAGCCTCGGCTGCACACTTCAGTCTGTGACCCACCTGAACTTTCACTGACTAGTCTGCACACCGCACTTTATTTTATTTTTATTTTATCCTGCACACCACACTTATTTCATTTTGACTTTATCCTGCACACGGCACTTTTTATTTCATTTTTATGCTGTACACGGCACTTTTTATTTCATTTTTATGCTGTACACGGCACTTTTTATTTCATTCTTATTTTGCACACGTTCCTTTTTATTTCATTTTTATTTTGCACATGGCACTTTTTATTTAATTTTTACTATATCCTGCACACGGCACTTTTTATTTCATTTTTATTCTGCACGCGGCACTTTTATTTCATTTTCATTCTGCACACGGCAATTTTTATTTAATTTTTATTCTGTACTCGGCACTTTTTATTTCATTCTTATTTTATTTTGCACACGTTCCTTTTTATTTCATTTTTATCCTGCACACGGCACTTTTTATTTCATTTTTACTTTATTCTGCACATGGCATGACAAATACAGACATAATGAAGACAGAGGACAGACAGAAATACAGACATAATGAAGACAGAGGACAGAAATACAGACATAATGAAGACAGAGGACAGACAGAAATACAGACATAATGAAGACAGAGGACAGAAATACAGACATAATGAAGACAGAGGACAGACAGAAATACAGACATAATGAAGACAGAGGACAGAAATACAGACATAATGAAGACAGAGGACAGAAATACAGACATAATGAAGACAGAGGACAGACAGAAATACAGACATAATGAAGACAGAGGACAGACAGAAATACAGACATAATGAAGACAGGACAGACAGAAATACAGACATAATGAAGACAGAGGACAGACAGAAATACAGACATAATGAAGACAGAGGACAGAAATACAGACATAATGAAGACAGAGGACAGACAGAAATACAGACATAATGAAGACAGAGGACAGAAATACAGACATAATGAAGACAGGACAGACAGAAATACAGACATAATGAAGACAGAGGACAGAAATACAGACATAATGAAGACAGAGGACAGAAATACAGACATAATGAAGACAGAGGACAGACAGAAATACAGACATAATGAAGACAGAGGACAGACAGAAATACAGACATAATGAAGACAGAGGACAGAAATACAGACATAATGAAGACAGAGGACAGACAGAAATACAGACATAATGAAGACAGAGGACAGAAATACAGACATAATGAAGACAGAGGACAGACAGAAATACAGACATAATGAAGACAGAGGACAGAAATACAGACATAATGAAGACAGAGGACAGACAGAAATACAGACATAATGAAGACAGAGGACAGACAGAAATACAGACATAATGAAGACAGAGGACAGACAGAAATACAGACATAATGAAGACAGAGGACAGAAATACAGACATAATGAAGACAGGACAGACAGAAATACAGACATAATGAAGACAGAGGACAGAAATACAGACATAATGAAGACAGAGGACAGACAGAAATACAGACATAATGAAGACAGAGGACAGACAGAAATACAGACATAATGAAGACAGAGGACAGACAGAAATACAGACATAATGAAGACAGGACAGACAGAAATACAGACATAATGAAGACAGAGGACAGAAATACAGACATAATGAAGACAGAGGACAGACAGAAATACAGACATAATGAAGACAGAGGACAGAAATACAGACATAATGAAGACAGAGGACAGAAATACAGACATAATGAAGACAGGACAGACAGAAATACAGACATAATGAAGACAGAGGACAGACAGAAATACAGACATAATGAAGACAGAGGACAGACAGAAATACAGACATAATGAAGACAGAGGACAGAAATACAGACATAATGAAGACAGAGGACAGACAGAAATACAGACATAATGAAGGCAGAGGACAGAAATACAGACATAATGAAGACAGAGGACAGAAATACAGACATAATGAAGACAGAGGACAGAAATACAGACATAATGAAGACAGAGGACAGAAATACAGACATAATGAAGACAGGACAGACAGAAATACAGACATAATGAAGACAGAGGACAGACAGAAATACAGACATAATGAAGACAGGACAGACAGAAATACAGACATAATGAAGACAGAGGACAGACAGAAATACAGACATAATGAAGGCAGAGGACAGAAATACAGACATAATGAAGGCAGAGGACAGAAATACAGACATAATGAAGACAGGACAGAAATACAGACATAATGAAGACAGGACAGACAGAAATACAGACATAATGAAGACAGGACAGAAATACAGACATAATGAAGACAGGACAGAAATACAGATATAATGAAGGCAGAGGACAGACAGAAATACAGACATAATGAAGACAGGACAGAAATACAGACATAATGAAGACAGGACAGAAATACAGACATAATGAAGACAGGACAGACAGAAATACAGACATAATGAAGGCAGAGGACAGAAATACAGACATAATGAAGACAGGACAGACAGAAATACAGACATAATGAAGACAGGACAGACAGAAATACAGACATAATGAAGACAGAGGACAGAAATACAGACATAATGAAGACAGGACAGACAGAAATACAGACATAATGAAGACAGGACAGACAGAAATACAGACATAATGAAGACAGAGGACAGACAGAAATACAGACATAATGAAGACAGAGGACAGAAATACAGACATAATGAAGACAGAGGACGGACAGAAATACAGACATAATGAAGACAGGACAGACAGAAATACAGACATAATGAAGACAGAGGACAGATAGAAATACAGATATAATGAAGACAGGACAGACAGAAATACAGACATAATGAAGGCAGAGGACAGAAATACAGACATAATGAAGACAGGACAGACAGAAATACAGACATAATGAAGGCAGAGGACAGAAATACAGACATAATGAAGACAGAGGACAGAAATACAGACATAATGAAGACAGGACAGACAGAAATACAGACATAATGAAGACAGAGGACAGAAATACAGACATAATGAAGACAGAGGACAGAAATACAGACATAATGAAGACAGGACAGACAGAAATACAGACATAATGAAGACAGAGGACAGAAATACAGACATAATGAAGACAGAGGACAGAAATACAGACATAATGAAGACAGAGGACAGACAGACGGCTGCGTCCATGTGCGTCTTTAACCTTAAGGACAAACTTAAGGACGTATCATGTCTTGAAGCACAGACAGATTAGACTGGACTCTGTAAACAGGGATAATCTATTGTTCTAACAGAAAAACATCAGGATTGACACAGATCGTCTGTATTTTACTGTAATCTTCTGGAAGATTTGCAGATTGACGCTGTCGTTTGTCAAAAACATGTCTTTTCCTTTTTTTTTCTGTTCTTGAAAATATTTGTCCAAATGATGACATATGGAGCTGTGATCTCACTGCCATCATTTCTAGATCAACTTGATTTATGTGTGGACACACACCAAACACTGGTGTTGTGTGCGGGACAACATGCTGCCCTTGCTTGTCTTGTGCCGGCCGGGGCCTCGGTGGGACGGGCAGTTTGTGAAATGACAGGACATGCCAACAAATTGCATCACTTCTGCCTCTGTGGCCGAGGACAATGGGCCACCATATGCCGAAGTGAGGAAATGAATGGAGCTCATTTGTGCTGGCACCCTGAGCCCCTGCCCCCCCCCCCCCCCCCCACACACACACACACACACACACCCCCACCCCCGACCCCGCCGGGGCCTCGGTGGCACCGACACAGACAGACGAGCCCACCCTCTGCCACGCCGCCGTGCTGTTGTCCACCGGCGAAAGCCCTCCAGCCAACGCCAACAAACACACAGTTGAACAAGTGTTGAGAGAACGCAAACCTCCGCCAAGCACCCCGAACGGTGTGCACGTGTGGATCGACTATTTCTGTTTAAATTAAACAGTTTCCAGGTTGTTCCATACAGCAGAAAAAGTTGAAGCTTGGTACCAGTCATGTGTATGTCAAATTATATTCAATTCCAATCAATATTTGTTGAGTTATAATGAAAAATGTGTGGTAAATGGGATTTTCAATGTTAAATGTAAATGTCCACAGAGTCCACATTCCACAGTGGATGTGGACAATTTTGTGCCAGATACAAGATATTGTTATAAGCTACAGGTGGATCAAATTGGAGGCTAATCGGAGTCGTTTGGAATTTTTTAAATGAATTTTGGAAAATTGCTCAATGATGAGAGATTGGAAAATTATAGATTTTGTGACCTTGCTGTGACCTTGAACTTTGGCCTACTTGGCCCAAAATTTAATGGGTTGGTCCCAGGGCCTAGGCCTATCTGTGGGGACAGTTTGGTAAAGATGGTTGGAATAGTTTTCCCGTAAAGTTGCTAACAAACAAACAAACAAACACGCAAACAAACAAACAAACAAACAAACACACACACAAAGCAAAGTGATCACAATACCTCCTGGTGGAGGAAACCAGTTCGACCAAGAGCTGAAGCTTCAATTCGCTGAGTCTGGATGAGTTTGGACAACAAACCCAAAGAAAGGCTGTGGAAGATGAAGTCTGAATATTTATGTATTTTGGAAGAATAAGGCCTGAAGCATTTTCCACCTGTATCCCATGAATCTGTGTGATGGTAATGTGTGTTGTATTTTAACCCTATAATGGTTAACCAAAAGCATCCACTCATATAAACCACAAACATGTGGCCCAGGGGTCAAATCCAGCACGCCAAAGGGTCCAATCTGGCCCGCGGGATGAATTTGCAAAGTGCAAGTTAGGGCATCAAAGTCAAAATTAATATCTTAATAAATTATAAATAATGACAACACCAATTTTTACCTCTGCCAAGGAGGTTATGGTTTTGCCAGCGTTGGTTTGTCTGTTTTTCTGTCCATGTGAAAGATAACTCAAAAAGTTATGAATGGATTTGGATGAAAATTTCAGGAACAAGGAACAAATGATTAAATTTTGGTGGTGATTGGGGGGGGGGGGGGGGGGGGGGGGCACTGATCTGCCTTGGCAGAGGTCTGCGCTCTCCGAGTGCTTTTCTAGTTTCTCTTTGATTTAAGTGCAAAAAACATTAAATTTTTAAAATGTTTACATTAACAAACTATCCTTTAACAGTAACATGTAAATAACTTGAACAAAAGGAAGAAATGAAGAAAATTTAGTGCAATTTTAACAATTTTCTGCCTGTTACTAAATGTTTTGTGCATATGTATAAATGATAAGTTGAGGTATAATATTGATAAAATTGTACTTATATTTCTTAACAAATTTCATTTTTTTCAGGTTATTCACATCCTTTTGGTTTGGATAGTTTGTAAATGTAAATAGTGGCATAATTGAACGTTATTTTTTTTGCACTAAAACAATTTGGAGTTGTAGTTATTTATTGGCTGTCATGCTATTATTTTACTGGTCCGGCCCACTTCAGATTAAATTGGGCTGAATGTGGCCCCCAGAAGAAAAGGAGTTTGACAACCTTGATAGAGACGGTTTAATAACCTCTAATCCACTAAACCTGTCAATACGTCAACATAATTCAGGTAAAATTCAGTTTCATAGTCAGAAAATGAACAAAAATGAATAAAAATCCTACAAAATAATAAATAATGTGGAAAAAATAAGCCCAATAGAAATGGACTAAAATGAAGTAAAATAATAAAAATAGAATAAGCAACAAAATTAACAAAAACAGTCCAAGTGATTAAATAAAATTAACTAAAATGAATAATAAACCAACAAAATATGAAGTAATTGAACAAAACTAGCCGCGAACTGAACAAGATCGAAGAAAAAAATAGTAAACTAACAATTAAAATGAATAAAATGAACAAAATTAATTTTGTAAAAAAATGTCATGGTCATCAGATATGACCCATTTGGATGTTCAGAGGCTCTGTAGTTACCATGGAAACGTCATCTTCTACAACATTGATTCACCAGTAAAACCCATGGAGTTAGATCAATGACAGTGGATGGAAATGAACAAAAATGAATTAAAAAACTCCCTACAAAACAATAAATAATGTGGAAAAACTAAGCAAAGAGATTACTAAAAGAAAGGAAAAAAAAAAAAGCAACAAAATGAACAAAAAGAGGCAAAAAAAATAGTTTTAAGAAGAAAATAAGCAAATTACTGAACTCTGCACATGGTTTTATGAATATTTATGTTATTTTTTTACCTTTTTTTCCCTAATACATACAGAGCACAACATATATAATAAATGGTGATAAATCAGTAAAGTTAAATATGGAGAAAAATATCACCATAACTATAGTTGTAGGTCTTTAAAGGTGAACTTTGCCGCTGAAAATATGACAGTTGATCTAAAATATCATTAAAAAGCAAAAAATTATTGGTTTCATGTTGTGATGTATTTTTTATTTAGGTATAAATAATAAATCAATAAAGATATTTTTAAAAATTATTTTATTATTTATTTTTATTATTTATTTGTGCATTTAGCAGGGACAGTACACATTAATGAACTTTTGTCTAAATGTGCCAGTATTAGCAAAAAAGCTGTTTTTCAACTGTTGTCCCTGGGTAAGATGTAAAGTACCAGCATTCATAAAATTTACTGTAAAAAGCTCCAAATACAAATGATAATAGTATAATAAAAGGCCATAAATCACCTCAAAACAAGGTTATTATCGTTAACGAAAACTAACGAAATGACGAAAACTAGAATTGTAAAGACATTTTCGTTAACTGAAATAAATAAAAATTATAATTAAAGAAAAAAAAAAAAACGATAACTAACTGAAACTGTATTGTGTGTTTACAAAACTAACTAAAATGAATAAAAATTATGGGTGGAATTCCCTTGGTTTTCATCTTTGTCAACGTTGGATTCATGCAAATGCGATTTATTTCGCTCTAGCAATTTTAGCTAGCGGTACCATACGGCACTTGACGGTCCGTTGTCTTCTGGTCTCCACTCTACCTGGAAACATAGAGACTAAAGTTGGGAGAAAGCACCAGAGTCCTGTCTGGGATTTATTTGAATACGACGGAGAAGAAGAGAAAAGATATGAAAAAAAACTAAAATTAATACTAAAACTAAGCATTTAGAAAAAAATGAAGACTAATAAAAACTAGCAAACCAGCTCTAAAAACGAATTAACACTAACTGAATTAGAGAAAAAAAAAGTCAAAACTACATAAAACTAAACTAGAATGAAAAATCCAAAACTATTAGAACCTTGCTTCAGAAGGTTAAATACAGAGAAAAATCCATGTGGGAAACTGACACAGAAGTAGCTGCGGGTCTTTGAACTGCGGTTTCGAAGTTTCCCTGAATGCATCTTGGCGTTTATTTGTGTCTTTATTTGTGTGTGCAGCCCTGGGATGATAGCAGATGATTAAAGAGTGGCTGCTCTGTTGACATGAGATACTAATGAGGATGAAATGAGAAGGTCAGGGCTCGTCTCCAGGAGGGGGACACCCGCCCCCCCTGCCCCCTCTTCTGCTTTGGTACCCCCCGGTCTCCTCCCTCCTCAGGATGGACTGCTAATCCTCCTCTTAATGGCTGTAGAGCAGCGCACACACACACACACACACACACACACACACACACACGTGTGTTTGCGCAGACACACACCGGTACGGCGGCCTCTGATCAGCCTCTGCATCTTCATAATGGAGGTAATTAGCAGCTCAACAAGGCTAGCTCAGCATTATGATTAGCACCTCTTTTTGAGCGCTCTCTAAATCTGACCGCCACTGGCCTCTGCTGTCAATCTATTCTCCTCTATGGCGCCAATAACTCGCACATCAAAAACTTCAGCGTATAATTGGGTTTAACATATTTAACGGACTTTTAGAAGCTGTTGATGTTTTTGTCCGAAAGCCTATTTTTTTGTTCTTTGTGTGAAATGTGTGAAAGTCCGATTATCGGCCCCGTGACGCTTCGCCGCAACTTTAACCTCAGCAGCGAGCAAGTGAGCAACTAATGATGACATCTGAAAATAAAAAAAAATAAATGAATAAAAATAAAAAATCATATAAATGGGAACTAAAGCAGGGCCGACAGAGGCAGAACATCAGGAATTAAACAAAACCCATGTGAAAGGGAAGACAAGACTGAGGCGTGACCGAGTCTTTACCTGAGACCAGGCGTGTTCTGATTGGTCGAGATGAGGTCACGCCTCCTCTGAGACATTTGCATCTACAGTACATCACAATGTCTGGAAATGGAGATGGGAAAAAAAGGTGTATTTCAGTTCAGTTCATTTATTTCACTCTCTGTTGAATATTTTTCCAGGATTAGATTAGATCAGATTAGATCAGATTACAATAGATCAGATTAGATTAGATCACATTAAATTAGATCAGATTATATTAGATTAGATCAGATTACATCAGATCAGATCAGATTAGATTAGATTAGATCATATTACATTAGATCAGATTAGATCAGATTAGATTAGATCAGATTACATTAGATCAGATTAGATCAGATTAGATCAGATTAGATCAGATTACAATAGATCAGATTAGATTAGATCACATTAAATTAGATCAGATTATATTAGATTAGATTAGATCAGATTACATTAGATCAGATTAGATCAGATTAGATTAGATTAGATTAGATTATATTAGATCAGATTACATTAGATCAGATCAGATTAGATCAGATTAGATTATATTAGATCAGATTACATTAGATCAGATCAGATTAGATCAGATTACGTTAGATCAGATCAGATCAGATTAGATTAGATTAGATTAGATTAGATTAGATAGAACTGTATTGATCCCGCTAGACATGTTTGTGTTATATTATGTTTGTGTTTATTCAAAAATAATAATATTTCATCATTGAGACCTGATGGATCAAATATGATACAAAACTGAAACTCATCCATGGAAATTGATATTTGAAACATTTTTTTTGGTTGTTCAGAAGGACCACTAAAGGCTCCAGTTTCAAAGAACTGAAATTTTCTGTCAGTGATTTAATGGTTCAGGCTTTGCAGGGTTAATAACATTTGACTGATATACTACAAACGCAGAGCGATGGCTGATGGTCACATGTTTTTTTATTTAAAGTCTTGAACATGGTGGTTTTACATTTGTAATATTCGACCCTCTTTAAGAACCTGGTGTGAACAAACATCAGTGTATTTTATTTCCTCATCGTTCATCCTGACTGTACGCACCTGCAAAACACCTGAAAAGGGCTCACGTTCCATCGGACGAGCGGCGCCGACCAAAATAGCCTTTGGTTAATTGCAGAGTGTGATGATGGGATGTCCGGAGCGAAGCAGGAGTAATGGCCGCCCACTGAAGCAGCAAAGAAACCTGTGTGAGTGAAGGAGGCGCTTATTAATGGAGGTGTGAGGGTCTCTATCAGCACAGTGAACTGTTGACCCCGACAAGGGGAAGGAAGTGCTCGGCCAGCTGCACGCCATTTTTCATCTCTGTGATAGACCTCAAAAGAGGGTGGGGGGGTGGAGGGGAAAAGGGGGCGGGGCCGGGAGTTGGTCCCGTGAAGTGTGGCGAAGTGTTGGACGGAGGCCTCTTAAGCCGCGACCCCTCGGATTCTAAAGAGCGTCCATCTCACCTCGTTAATCAAAGGCTGATGCATATCACGTTGACCCAAGCCCCGCCCCCCTCCACCACCGCCACCACCCGGGTCGTTGTCATTTTTCACAGGAGGCTCATGTTAAAGGAAGTTGGAAAAGGTGTGAATGTGACAGAATGTTTGCACCAAAACCAGAGTGAATATTATCGATTTAACACCTTTAGGATTTAATGTTATTGACAGATTATCAGGTTTGTGTCTGGGTTCGGGATTGTTTTCATATAAACCACAGATGTCAAACATGCGGCCCGGGGGCCAAATCTGGCCCGCCAAAGGTTCTATTCCGGCCCGCAGGATGAAAGTGCAAAAAATTAACCTGAACAGTCAAGGCTGTCAGAATACTTTTGGTTCAGGTTCCACATACAGACCAATGTGATCTCCAGTAAAACTAACAACACAATAACCCATAAATAATGACAACCACACATTTTCTTTGTGAAAAATTATCTGGAAAAAATTTAAGTGAAAAACATAACATTACACTGTGAAAATATTTACATTTACAAAACTAGTCTTTCACAATAAAATGCAAATAAATACGTAAGTCAAAACAAAGATGAACAACCTGACATTTCCAATTTGAACAATATTCTGTCTGTTACTAAATGTTTGTGCATTTATGGATCCACTGTGATCTGGAGTTGTGTTAATAATAAGAGGTGGAATATTGTAGAAATTGTTCAAATTTCAGTTCCAAACTCCAAAATTGTAACAATATTATTGTTATTATTATTAATATAATATATATAATATATAATATAATATATATTATATTAATTATTGTTAAAACTGTACTAATTTTTTTAATGAAATTTCTGTTTTTTTCAGGTTATTCATATCTTTTTTTGTAAAATGTAAATATTTTAATAATTTAATTGGGGTTTTTTGTACTAAAATAAAAAGAAAAACTTGAATTTGTCATTATTTATAGGTTATTAAGTCATTATTTTACTGGTCTGGCCCGCTTGAGATCAAATTGGGCTAAATATTGCCCCTGAACCAAAATGAGTGTTACGCCCCTGATATAAACCAAAACAAAACCATCAGGAATACCATTTCTAACATCAAGATTATTGTGTGATACATGAGTTCCTGCACAAATTTGAAATTCTAGTAACAACTAGAAAAGCACTCAGAGAGCGCAGACCTCCGCAAAGGCAGATCAGAAATAGCGTAAAATAGCACACCATTAGCGCGATTAGCAACTAGCGTGATTAGTGGTTAGGTTTAAGGTTAGCGATTGTCTCGATTAGCAGCTAGCGTGATTAGCAGCTAGCGTGATTAGCGGCTAGTGCAGTGACACGCTATCAAATATCAATAAATAACATGCGAAAGGATGAAAATGCATACGTATAGCACGCCAAATGCAATAAACTGGCATCACATACAACACGATTTCATGAGATCAGTCTGGAAAACCTGTGAGGACGGACTAGAACCACACAACCTAAAATCAACGCTCATCCAAGAATTAACACTTATCATTAATTATTATCATTTTCGTATTGCAGACTCAGTGAACTCATAAGATTCGCCCTCTTTCAAATCACTTACCCCACCCCTCCCCCATTCCCCCCTCCCCTTTTCACCCATCTTAAAACAGTAGACCTATCATTGTTATCTTTTTAATAATATTTTATTTATTTATTTTTGCTTTTGTTTTCACATTTAGACTTTGTGTGAATGCTATATGCCTCCTGTTCATATTCCTGATGTCTTGTGGTAGATATATTTACATGTTTATGTTTGTGTTTGAGTTGTGGGCGGCGACTTATGTTAAGAAAGACAGTAAAAATGTACACAGTGTATGATGCATCTATGTTATGCGGTAGAAAATCCACAAATACAAAATATAAAACAAAAAACAAAAACAATAGACCTGCCCAGTTTGATGAAAGGTGGTGACGTACCCTCTCTCTGGTACATCAGTGTTTAATTAAGACAAGATAAGATATGCCTTTATTTGACCCACAAGGGGAAATTCCAGGTTTACAGCAGCAAAATTATAATAGTTTTGGATTTTTCATTATAGTTTAGTTTTATTTAGTTTTGACTTTTTTTCTCTAATTCAGTTCGTTTTAATTCATTTTTCGAGCAGGTTTGCTAGTTTTTATTAGTTTTTGCTATTTTCTAAATGTTTAGTTTTAGTTTTTTTTTTAATATCTTTTCTCTTCTTCTCCGTCGTATTCAAATAAATCCCAGACAGGATTCTACTGCTTTCTCCCAACTTTAGTCTCCATGTTTCCAGGTGGAGTGGGGACCAGAAGATGACTGGAAACCACAAGTGACAGACCGTTAAATATCATATGGTGCCGCTAGCTAAAATTGCTTGAGGGAAATAAATCGATTTCATATCAATCCGACATTGACAAAGACGAAAACGTAGGGAATTTTATCCATAATTTTTATCCGTTTTAGTTAGTTTTGTAAGCACACAATACAGTTTCAGTTAGTTACCATTTTTTAGTTTTAATTATAGTTTTTATTTATTTCAGTTAACGAAAATGTTTTTTCGATTCTAGTTTTCGTCATTTCGTTAGTTTTCGTTAATGATAATAACCTTGTACAGCTGCAAAGCACAAGAGCACACAAGAGCAAAAGAAGTGCAATATCAAGATAAACACAAAACAAGAAAGCTATATACACTATTTACAACTGAAAACATGCTGATCACGTCACAGGTTTATTGCACGGTTCACTGTATTTGTTTACTGTACAGAATTTTTGGAGCAGTTTTTGTTGTTGTGTGTTATTTGTGTGATAATGAGGAGTCAAACTGTAATAATGTACAGAATAATGTAAAGTGCTTTGGGTGCCTTAAATTGCACTATAGAAATCCTCTATTATTATTATTATTATTATTATTATTATTATTATTATTATTATTATTATTATTATATTTCATTCATTGGACTGAAATTTGGTCCACATTTCATCCGAATCACGTACAAACTTCCAAATGTGTGTTGTGTTCAGTCTTTTTCCAAGCGGCGTGATGACTCCAGCTCGCTCTGTTTGATCAGAAGAGAGTGGGAGAGAGAGGGAGAGGAAAAATGAGCCTGCCAGTGGTTAATTGAGCATACAGATTCCTAATGTGTCAGGCGGTGGCCTCGCAGATGAGGGATGGCACTTTTTTACGATGCATCTTCCTTTGTTTCCTCTTTAAGGCTAATGAAGTCGGCCTTGGAGTCGCCACCTGGGCCGGACGCTCACACACCAGAGACACTCACATCCTCATTCACAAAGTCGAACGGCGACTCGTCATCTTCACCCCCCACACCCCTCCACCCCACACCCCTCCACCCACCCACCACCGCCAATGACAGAGACTCAGACATGTTGTAGACATAATAATGCATTTGTCATAAATACGGCCGCGGAAAAAATGATTAGACCATCCAAAGTCATCAAAAACAATAATTATGTAATCCAGTCCTAACTCCTGTGTGTGTCATGTGACTAAAACAGACAGAAGAGAAAACATGGAATGAATAAAAGCATTGTTTTTGTCAGTACAATGACACAGATACTGATGGAAGAACTGAAGTGATTTTGGTTTTTATCAAGAAAACATGTTAATGGCTAGATATCAGCTGTTAAATTAAACTACTATGAGCTATTTTTGTTGGTTTCATTATATTTGTCCAAACTAATGGACCTTTAGTTGGACCAGGCATTAAAATGAACAAGAAACTGAAGAAAACAGAGGGTGGACTAAGAATTTTTACCACGACTGTATTTAATATTGGTCACTGATAGGAAGTCGTATCAGGAATTTCATTTGGGTTCATGACCTGTGACCTTGAGTGACCTTGAAGGGTCCAACTCAAGGTCACTAATGTCTAGATTTCAACAATATTCTTTTCCGAAACTACAGGTCGGATAAATTTCTAATTTTATATGCCTCTCCCTTGGGACAACGTCTACTAAATTTGTTCATGATTTTGAGAAACATTGATTTTTGCATTTTTGACAAATTTTGGAAATTTTAAAAATGTGTCTTTTTTTATAATGGTCCATATTTTGATGGTTTATAACATGTAAATGGTTACAGATATCAATATGCAGTTGTGTGGAAAAAATGATTAGACCATCTAAAGTCATCAAAAACAATAATTATGTAATCCAGTCCTAACTCCTGTGTGTGTCATGTGACTAAAACAGACAGAAGAGAAAACATGGAATGAATAAAAGCATTGTTTTTGTCAGTACAATGACACAGATACTGATGGAAGAACTGAAGTGAATTTGGTTTTTATCAAGAAAACATGTTAAATGGATAGATATCAGCTCTGAAATTAAACTGCTATGAGCTATTTTTGTTGGTTTCATTATATTTGTCCAAACTAATGGACCTTTAGTTGGACCAGGCATTAAAATGAACAAGAAACTGAAGAAAACAAGGGGTGGGCGAAGAATTTTTTTCCGCAACTATAGGGCTGCAGGTAGCGATTCTTTTTGAGGTCGCATATTCTACCGAATATTTCAGCAATTAATCGAGTAATTGTATTTCATCGTCAAAGCCATCATTGAGACTCATTATTATAGACGACAACAGATGCATAGCCTCCGTTCTAACCATCGCTGCTGTGTTTCTCAGTTACTGATCCTGTTAAATGGGCTAATGTTCAGAACTCTGACACACTCACCTCATTCAAAAGCCAACTCAAACTTACTTCTTCAGATCAACTTAAAACAACTGACCGCCACATCATCCACTATATGGATAAAAGTATGTGGACACGTTGGATTCAGGTGTTTCTTTTCTAACAGGGGTCTGGGGTCCAAAACAATAATGACTAATGTCAGAATATAGTTTTATATTATGGGATAAATATCAGTGCATTGGTTAGTTTGGGTTCAGTTGGTATCTTTGCTTCTAAAATGACTCAGAGATGGTTTGGACTTCATTTCTCTTGATATTTTAATCCATGACTCTGATTTTAAATGTTCTTCCTCTAAATTTCTATAGTATTTTTCCTGCTCTGACTGTAAATAATAATTTCCATCTACTTTCTTCACATCTGACTGAGGAAGAAAAATCTCCCATTAAACGTTAAGGAAATATTGATGTTTCTAAACTATATGGACATAAATATTGGGACACATCATGTCTACAGCTGTAAGATGTCCTGTTCATGAGGATTTAACATTAAAAACATCAATATTTCCTTAAAATTTAATGGGAAATTTTTCTTCCTAAGTGAGATGTGAAGATGGTAAGCGAAAAACATCAATAAAATGAACAAAACAAACAAAATTAATTAAAATGAACAACACAGGCGTCAAAATAAAGAAAAAAGAAGAAAAAAGCATCATCATGAGCAAAATGCACACAAAACAGAAAGTAGATAGTTAGATGTGGTAGAACATTATTATTTACAGGAAAAATATGTTAGAAATTTAGAGGAAGAACATTTAAAATCAGAGTCATGGATTAAAAATCAAGAGAAATTCAGTCCAAACCATCTCTGAGTCATTCTGAAACAAAGATACCAACTGAGCCCAAACTAACCAATGCACTGATATTCATCCCATAATGTAAAACTATATTCTCACATTAGTCATTAATGTTTTTATCTCAGACCCCGGTTAGAAAAGAAACACCTGAATCCAACATGTCCACATACTTTTGTCCATGTAGTGGATGACCTTTTACAACCTACGACTGAACCCAGTTGCATGGTTTTTATGATTATTTTTTGCCGATAATACAGAAAAAAACCTCAATATTTACATTAAGGTCAGACCTGAGGTGAATCTTAGAGTGTTTTTTTTGTACATGTATAAAAAATACAAAAAGAAACACCTGAATCCAATGCGTCCACATACTTTTGTCCAAATAATGTTTGACTTAGGTAATTATGCTATGAGGCTAACAATATTCATTATCAAAGCTGTAGACCTGTTTATTTTTACAGTCCCAGAACAGCAAGCATCCATTATCCAAAGATTTTTGGTCTCACTAGCTGCTCTTTTTTTTTCCCTCCATGCCTTTAGGTCACCCACTAATGAGCTTAACACTGAGGAAACATGGAAGCGATTAGACAAAGCTGGGGCCGTTTGAACAACAGAGCTGCGATACTGGACGTTATGAGCACATCCATGTATATCAGAGGAACAGGAGGTGAGGGAACGTCAACGCATCTCTGATTCTGCCTGGGTGGGTTTTTCTGTGTGAAAGCAACTATATAACAAAATATAGATTAAAAAAAGGCCAAAAAATAAGCCAAAAAATTTACTAAAATGAAGTAAAAAAAAAAAAAAGAAGAAGAAAATAAGCGACAAAATTAACAAAAACAGCCCAAGTGATGAAATAAAATGAAGTAAAATGAATAATAAACCAACCAAATATGAAGTAATTGAACAAAATTAGCTAAAAAACTGAATAACATCAAAGAAAAAACAATAAACTATTAAAATTGATTGACCAGTAAAACCCATGGAGTTGGATCAATGACAGTGGAGGAAATGAACAAAAATAGATAAAAAAAAAAAAAAAAAGTGAAAAAAATAAGTAAAAAAATGTACTAAAATGAAGTAAAAAAAAAAAAGAATAAAATAAGCAACAAAATTAACAAAAACAGCCCAAGTGATTAAATAAAACGAACTAAAATGAATAATAAACCAACAAAATATGAAGTAATTGAGCAAAATTAGCCACAAACTGAACATGACCGAAGAAAAAAATAATAAACTAACAATTAAAATGAACAAAAATGAACAAAATCAATGAAAAAGAAATGTCATGGTCATCAGATATGACCCATTTGGACGTTCAGAGGCTCTGTAGTGTGAAAGCAACTAGTGAGTGATGGTGAGCGCTGTTAGTTGACCCCCCCCCCCCCCCCCCCCCCCCCCCCCCTCGGTTCTGGTACAAATGCCGGTCTGAACCTCCTTCAGCCTCCCTCCTGGTGTCTTTGCTGTGGCGGCTCAGGCCAAGTAGTTTTGGTCACCCAAACATGTTCAAGGTGCTCCGTGACCATATGTTTGCTCATTGGGGAGTGGAGCAGGGAAGGGCTGGACTCTGTGACCTTCACCCAGGTTGAGCAATGAATACTCCAGGCTCTGCAGGTTTGGGTTCATGCCAGGTGAACATAGTAGTCGAACAAACCAGAGCCCCGCAGCTCCGAGGAGGGGATGGAACCGGAGGAAACCGACCGTCGCTATATGTGGAAAAGCAGACGAGCGTTCCAACGTTTAACCCTTAAAGACCCAAACATCTACTGTCGACTGATCTAAACCGTTCATCCACTAATCCTATCAATACATGGGAATCATCAGCGTAAAATACAGTTCTTCATCTTTTCATGGTCATCACATATGACCCATTGGGACGTTCAGAGGCTCTGTAGTTACCGCGGAAACACCGTCATCTTCTACAACATTGATTCACCAGTAAAACCCATGGAGTTGGATCAATGACAGTGGGTAAAATGAACAAAAATGAATTTAAAAAAATGACAAAATAATAAATTATGTGGCAAAATAAGCACATTTACTAAAATAAAAAAATAAAAAAAAAAGTCTAAAATAAGCAACAAATGAACAAAAATTCATAATAAATCAATAAAATAATAAGCAACATTAACAAAATAAGTCACAACTGAACTAAACTGAAGAAAAAATAAAACAGGCAACAAAATGTCGTCTACAACATTGATTCACCAGTAAAACCCATGGAGTTGGATCAATGACAGTGGATGGAAATGAACAAAAAAATATATATATTTTTTAAAAAGTGGAATAATATGTGAAAAAATAAGCTGAAAAATTGACTAAAATGAAATAAAAAAATAATAAAATAAGCAACAAAATTAACAAAAATAGTCCAAGTGATAAAATAAAATGAACTAAATGAATAAGAGACCAACAAAATATGAAGTAATTGAACAAAATTAGCCGCAAACTGAACAAGATCGAAGAAAAAAATAAACTGTTCGTCCAAATCTTCACTTTATCAGTTAATCCATTCCTAATGATCTCATATTATTGTTTCTGTGTAGAATTGGAACCTTATTCAACCTACAAAACTTAATTTATATGAAAGTAAACGATGGCTTTTTATTTGACTCACGATCTAATTTAACTCTTGTCCTTTTTCTAAATGACAATGTGTTAGAAATGAGCTGGTTTTCCTTCCAGTCGGTGTTTCTCGTTGGTTAAATCCGCGGTAGGATGACATTCTCAGGGTTTTCATAAACAGCAGCTGCGTCTGTATTAACTCATAGATGTGTTGGATTGGTGTTGGCAGCTCCAACGCATCATGTTAACAATTAAATCAATGCTGACAGATTCTTCAGACGACTGATAAATTATATATATATATATTTTTTTACTAACATCTACCGCCGCATTTAGACTCAGAGTAAAAATAACTCACGTCATACATCGCAGACACTTCACTTCTTTTTTCTCTTGTTTCATTGTATGATATCGATTCCTTATTTCAGATTTCCCAGCGCTGGTGATTTGTGACGATGCTAGGGCCTTAAAACAGTAGCATCGGTTCCTGGTTTTGGTTCTGGGTTGTGGTTTTCTGGGTCGGTGCCAGGTCTAGTGGAGCTGCGTCAGGGTTCGAGTTTCAGAAAGGACGGAAAATAAACACAAGACATCAGGGCTGTCAGACATTTATGCATTTCACAAATTCATCCTGAGGGGTTTGGACCCTTTGGTGGGCCTGTTTTGGTCCACGGGATGAATGTGTGAGATGCAAAGATTACACTGAAAATATGAACAGTCAACTCCAGCAGAACACGCCTGAAGAACGGACGGAATGTCTTTAATAAAACTGGAAAAGATCCAATTTTCACTCAGGGGATCAAATGAGAAATGGAATGGAACATAGACACCTTTCTTCTGTTACTTTGATAAAACATCTATAGAAAACAGAACAGAATTACAGAAGAGGATTAGGGCCACTGGAAAAAAAAAAATTAAGGTCAAATATATGTTTGTTATTGTTATTCTGAGAAAAAAGTCAGAATTTTGAGATTAAAGTCATAGTTCTGAGAAAAAAGTCAGAATTCTGAGGAAAAATAGTCAGAATTCTGAGATTAAAGTCTGAATTCTGAGGAAAAAAAGTCAGAATTCTGAGAACAATAGTCAGAATTTTGAGATTAAACTAAGAATTTTACTTTTTTTTCAGATATCTGACTTTAATCTGAACAATAATAAAAATAAATAAATATTTAAAACAGAATTCTGAGAAAAACTGAATTCTGAGATCAAAGTTGGAATTCAAAGAAAAAAGTCAGAATTCTGACTCTCAGAACAATAATAAAAAATGTAAAAAGTCAGAATTCGGAGAAAAAAATCAGAATTCTGAGATTAAAGTCAGAATTCTTACTTTTTTCTCAATTATATATATATATATATATATATACATACATATATATATATGTGTGTATAGAGGACCTTAATTTGTTTTTTTTTCCAGTGGCCCTAATCCTCTTCTGTACAGAATAGAACAGCTCTAACACTCATAATTAAGTGAATGTGGACCATTGTGAGTGGGGGGTGGGGACTACTCTTCCTTTTTTTTTTTTTTTTTTTTCCGGTTTAAGTTTTTGTTTGTTGTTAGTTGGTTTTTGGAAATCTGAACATACTTATTACCTGCGCTGAGAGGATAGGTATACTAAAATGCGTTCTAATAAAAAGATTATTAAAAAAAGAAAATATCAACAATCAAACTGGTTTTAGTTTAGATTCCACAAACAGACTAATGTCATCTCCAAATAACAGCATAATAAGCTATAAATAATAACAACGCCAGGATATAATTTATTTTATTTTATTATTTTTTAAATTATGAAAATATTTACATTAATAAACTATCCGTAAGCACTAAAATATGAATAATATGAACAAATATGAACATGAAATGTCTAAAGAAAATACAGTGTAATTCTACCAATATTCTGCCTGTTATTCATTGTTTTTGCACCTTTGTAGATACATAATGCACATGTATAAATGATAAGCTGAGGCATAATATTATTAAAACTGCACCTATTTTTCTCAAGCAATGTAATTTTTTTCAGGTTAGTCTTATGTTTTTTGTTTGGATAGTTTATAAATAAATATTTTTGTAATTTAATGTTGTTTTTTTACACAAGAACAAAGAAAAGTTTGTATTTGTCATTATTTATAGGTTATTATTCTGTTCTTTTACTAGTCTGGATCATTTTGGGCTGGATGTGGACTCTGACAGCCCCGTGTGTTTGATAGAATTCAAAATAATACGACAAATACAATCAGTCAAACTGTTTCTGCATCAGCGTCGTCGTATATTACCGAGGTTATATATAATTTCTCTTGTATTTAGACTTTTCTTTACACCTTTGAACAATAAACCCCAGTGAGTTATAATACCTGCATGGCAACAAATTAAACAATGGAATAAAGCGGCGCTGATAAGTCAATATGTGTGCGTAGTAAAGTCAACAGTGGATCTTTTATGGGAGGGAAAGGGCTGAGGGAAAACGCCATTAGTCTCCACATAATTTAAACATGTGTTGGCATTTATCTTGGTGGTCCATGTCCGAACACTAATGACAAACTCGGGTTGTTAGTGGACTGAATCCGAGCCAAAGGCATGCCCACCCAAAAACTTTAATCCGTTAATGTTTCCCACTCTCTAATTTGGTCGAAGACAGAAACTCCAGTGGACGCGAAGGTGCAGCCGTTGGTCAGAGTCGTATAAATACAGTTGAGCGTCACACACACACCCCCACCCACCCCTCCTTTTCCACCGTCAAACTTTATTTTCGTGGGAAGATTAAATATTTCTGCTTGAGAAAACCCTTTAAACTATGAAATGACTGCTGTCACTGACACACTGCCCCCCCCACCCCCACCCCTCCACTCGTACACACACACCACGCTTCCCTGATTTCAGATGGATAGATGGTTGGTGGGAGGAGGTGGGGGAGGGGGAGGGGGGAAGGGAAGAGGGGAGGGGGGGTGAAATATATAATCTCCTGAAAAGAATGAGGCCCTCTGGGATTTTGTCAAAGTAGCCCCTCTCTGCACTGGGGGGGGGGGCGATTGGGTGAGCGGAGGAAGGGGGGGGGGCTAAAACATGTCCACTCCACACTGTAACCTGAGCCAGAAGGGGGCCAATCTGTCAAATAATTAGCTGTTGCCCAGCACAAAGGTTTTATTTGCAGGAATTTCATCGAGGCAGGATTGAATAATATGTGTGTGTATTGTGTGGGGTCATGGGAACATCATCTGGTACTGGTGGGCCATAAAAGACGGCTAAATGATAATGAGAAAAGGCTCTGGTAATTCAATTCCTCAAGCGTTGGTTTCCATCTTTCTCCCCCTCCTCGCTGCTTTTCTCTCTTTCTTTCTCTCTTTTCTCTGCTCGGCTAATTGCACAACTTCATGTTGATGGTTTTGTACTTTTAAAACAGTGTGATTTTAACTCCAGAAACAGGCGACGGCGCAGGAAAGGGATTTATTTTACAGACGATTCTCCAAAAATCGACTGTGAAATGAGATGATTCTGACTAAAATTAATAAATAAAAGCACTATGAGCTGAATAAATAGACACTATTGCAAAATATGAGCTTTTTGTTGCGTTATCGACTGGTAAAACTACACTTTCCGCCCCCTAAAACCCACTGGTCTGAACCCACTTCTTTCTGCTCGACTAATAATGACTTCATGTTGACGGTTTAATACTTTTACTCAGTGCAAAACAGTGTGATTTTAACTCCAGACACTGACATTATTGTAGAAAAGTGGTTTATTTTACAGACCATTCTCCAAAAATATACTGCGAAATTCGATGATTGTGACTAATATTAATAAATAAAAGCACTTTAAGCTAAATAAATAACAGCTTTGTTGCAAAATGTGAGCTTTTTGTTGCGTTATTGACTAGTAAAACTCCACTTTCTGCCCTAAAACCCACTGGTCTGAACCCACTTCTTTCTGCTCGACTAATAATGACTTCATGTTGATGGTTTAATACTTTTACTCAGTGCAAAACAGTGTGATTTTAACTCCAGACACTGACATTATTGTAGAAAAGTGATGTATTTTACAGCTAGTTTTCCCAAAAATTCACTGTGAAATGAGATAACTCTGCCAAAAATTTTATAAGTTGTAAATAAATAAATAAATAAATGAATAAATAAATAAAAGCACTATGAGCCAAATAAATAACAGCTTTGTTGCAAAATGTGAGCTTTTTGTTGTGTTATTGACTGGTAAAACTCCACTTTCTGCCCTAAAACCCACTGGTCTGGTTGTGTCTTTGCACAATGACCTCTCAGCTTTTCTGTCTTTTGTCTTTTCTTTCTGCTCGACTAATAATAACTTCATGTTGATGGTTTTGTACTTTTAAAACAGTGTGATTTTAACTCCAGAAACAGGCGACGGCGTAGAAAAGTGATTTATTTTACAGACGATTCTCCAAAAATCTACTGTGAAATGAGATGACTGACTAAAATTAATAAATAAAAGCAAAATGAGTTAAATAAATAAACACTTTGTTGCAAAATGTGAGCTTTTTGTTGCATTATTGACTGGTAAAACTACACTTTCCGCCCTAAAACCCACTCGTTTGTGCAAAACACAGGCCACAAAGTGATTTTAACTCCAGAGACCGATGTCATTATAGAAAAGTGATTTCTTTTACAGCTGATTTTCCAAAAATCTACTATGACATGCAATGACTCTGACTAAAATTAATTTAAAAAAGCATGTTAAGCTAAATAAATAAATGCTTGTCGCAAAATGTGAACTTTTCGTTGTGTAATCAACTGGTAAAACTACACTTTCTGCCCTAAAACCCACTCGTTTGTGCAAAACACAGGCCACAGAGTGATTTTAACTCCAGAGACTGATGTTATTGTAGAAAAGTGATGTATTTTACAGCTGGTTTTGCAAAAATCTACTGTGACGTGAGATGATTCTGACTAAAATGAATAGATAAAAGCACTATGAGCTAAATAAATAACAGCTTTGTTGTCTTTTTTTCTGCTTGACTAATAATAACTTTATGTTGATGGTTTAGTACTTTTACTCAGAGCAAAACAGTGTGATTTTAACTCCAGAGACTGACGTTATTGTAGAAAAGTGATGTATTGTTCAGCTGGTTTTGCAAACTGTGACATGAGATGATTCTGACTAAAATTAATACATTGTTTAAAAAAAAGCACTTTAAGCTGAATAAATAAATGCTTTGTTGCAAAATGTGAGTGTTTGGTTGCGTTATCGACAGGTAAAAGTATGCACTTTCCGCTCCAAAACCCAACAGCCTGGTTGTCTCTTTGCACGTTGACCTCTGACCCCTGAGAGCAGCCAACCAGGAAGTGGATAGTGTTAAAAGGGATTGATTGGTTTGTGGTCTATAGATGATTGTTTATATCATTCCATACTGGAGGTTTGACCCCTGGTGACCTCTGTGCGGACCAATCCTCTGAGAGCCGTGACCTGCGTCCATTTGCGACAGCGCTAATTAGCTCTGACGGGCGCCGGTTTGCGTCGGGTTGTAAAACGAAGCCCTGCAGCGCCCTGATTGAAGAAAGGCAAAGCGCGGCTACTCGCTCCCTTCCTTCCATTTCCTCCCTCCGAATGTCAAACACATTAAACTTAATGTACCAGCAAATCTTACTCAATTATTTGTATGTTGTTGAGGTGTGTGTAGTTGTGTTTATGTGTGAGTGCGGCGGCCTAAATGGCGTTCATATGTCAGTGTATGTACAGCTGTCGGAGAACACTCAGGCATGCTGGTGTTTACATGTGCGAGCAGAGGCGGGAGGTCGCTTGTGTGGGCGGGGCTTAAACATCCTGCCACGGCACAGAGATGAGGAAAGTTGCTTTTAAGTAAAATAATTGGATTATTGCATCCTGCGATCTGGCTAATTATAATGAAAGCAAGCTTACAATTTTCCAATTATTATTCTATGCTGATTCTGTTCCTCTCTAATAAAGAGGAGCACTGATGCAAAACAAAATGCCACGACTCCATTTCCCGGCCGTGCCTTAGAGCGATTCAGAAATGAGGACGTACACGCCCGTCAAATATCAGCCACGTAAAAAACATACACAGGACGCAAAGTGACACCCAAAACGGCAAAATGACACGAACCACAGGAAAATGACAAGTAAAAAAACAGCAAAGTGACACATAAAAGCAGTAGAATGACACAAACGACAGGAAAATGACCTGCAAAAAAGGCAGTGATACATAAAAACTGCAAAATGAAATGTAAAAACAACAAAAAGACAAGTAAAAATGGGAAAACTACATGTAAAAATGGCAAAGTGTCACCTAAAGCAGTAAAATGACACGTAAAAACAGCAAAATGACATGTAGAACAGCAAAGTGGCACAAAAAAACGGGAAAATGATGTAAAAATGACAAAAACATGAAAAACGGCGAAATGTTGGACTGATTTTATAAACTTTATGTTTATATACAATATTGACTGGAAACGTAAAAACATAAAATACAATGTTGTAATCCAGTGTTTTATTTCATGTTTCCATGGTAACGAAGATGCATGAGTCTGACTCTGACCAATCACAGAGTAAACTCCTCCCAATGCAGCGTCTTCACCATGTACCGCCTCCTACAGGTACGCAACAGACACACAACAGACACATAAACACAACAACAGACACACAACAGGTACACACAGATACATAAAGACACACAATAACACACAACAGGTACACACAGATACATAAAGACACACAATAACACACAAAGACACACAACAGGTACACACAGGTACATAAACACAACAACAGACACAACAGGTACACACAGATACATAAAGACACACAATAACACACAAAGACACACAACAGGTACATAAACACAACAACAGGTACACACAGATACATACAGACACACAAAGACATAAAAGACACACAACAAACACTCACGTAGATACACAACAGATCCACAAGATACACACTTATACACAACAAACCCACAAACACACCAACAGACACACAAAAGTTACACACAGATACATAAAGACACACAATAACACACAAACACATAAAAGGCAAACAACAAACACTCACACTGATACACAAGACACACACTGATACACAAGAACCAGAGTAATACATGTAAATACCTCTATAGACACACACACACAACATACTCACAATGACACACAAACACATGTAAACTCTTCCACAGACACACTCACACAAACAGACTCACACTGACACACATACACACCATTGATCCACCACTATCAGTCACTCATTCCCTCTGCTGTGTCACTCTAACACACACACACACACACACACACACTCCTCCAGATCTTGTTGTTGTATGTATGTGTGTGTATGTGTGTGTGTGTGTTTGGTGGATTTGAGGATCAGTCGGTGGATTTCAGTTCAACCTCAGAGCTTAGGATGAAAACACTACAGAGTGTTAAAATCTGAGGCTTTTACACCACGCCCCCCCTCCCCCTTACTCTCTCCCTAACACCCCCCCCCCCCCCCACACACACACCCCATCGGTGTTTCCCCTACTGTCGTCCTCCCTCTCCTTCTGTTTTGGCCGCTTGTGTTGGTTTAGCTGTGAGTGGGAGTCCAACACCGACGCAGAGTTATTCTATGAGCCGACTCCGAGGGGACGCACAAGGATGTATTTTAATTAAGAAACACCCGAGGGCTGGAGTTTTACTACGAACACGAGGAGGAGGAGACGGAGACGAAAGCAGGAAAAGGCTGTAGACACACTCACATATTCAACAGTTCCAGAAATAAAACACAGGAAAATACCAGGAATACGACCGACGACGACTAGAGTTCAAATACGGACGATAAAACGGAAAAATACCAGGAATACAACCAACGATGACTGTAGAGTTCAAATACAGACGATAAAACGGGAAAATGCCAGAAATACGACCGACAACAACTACAGAGTTCAAATACAGACGATGAAACGGAAAAATACCAGGAATACGACCAATGACGACTATAGAGTTCAAATACAGACGATAAAACGGGAAAATACCAGGAATACGACCAACGACGACTATAGAGTTCAAATACAGACGATAAAACGGGAAAATACCAGGAATACGACCAACGACGACTATAGAGTTCAAATACAGACGATAAAACGGGAAAATACCAGGAATACGACCAACGACGACTATAGAGATCAAATACAGACGATAAAACGGGAAAATACCAGGAATACGACCAACGACGACTATAGAGTTCAAATACAGACGATAAAACGGGAAAATACCAGGAATACGACCAACGACGACTAGAGTTCAAATACAGATGATGAAACAGAAAAATACCAGGAATACGACTGACGACGACTGTAGAGTTTAAATACAGACGATAAAACGGGAAAATACCAGGAATACGACCAACGACGACTAGAGTTTAAATACAGATGATGAAAAAGAAAAATACCAGGAATACAACTGACAAGGACTGTAGAGTTCAAATACAGACGATAAAATGGAAAAATACCAGGAATACGACCGACGACAACTAGAGTTCAAATACAGACGATAAAACAAGAAAATACCAGGAATACGACCGATGACGACGACTACAGAGTTCAAATACAGACGATGAAAAAGAAAAATACCAGGAATACGACTGACGAGGACTGTAGAGTTCAAATACAGATGATAAAACAGAAAAGTATCAAGAAAACGATCAATAAACAACAAATACAACTGAAACTAGCATGTACAATGTATGAATAATTAAGGATTTACTTTATTAGAACGATGAAAAACTGTAAAACATGTTAAAACAGCAAAATAACGTAACCACCATGAACGCTGACTGTAAACAGCAAAGTATGAAAGTACAGTTTATTAGAAGGATGGAACACCTTCAAATCTGTCATATTTACATTTTTTGTTATAATTTGTGTTGATTTCTGAAGTTTTTTAAGCAAAATAATATGTAAAACGGCAAAATAACACTTAAAAAATGGCGAAATAACATGTCAAATGGCAAAATAACATGTAAAAAAACTGCAAAATGGCACGTAACCACTATGAACACCAATTCTGTAAACAGCAATAACGTATAAAAGTACAGTTTATTAGAAGGATGGAAAACTTTCAAATCCATGTCAAATTTACATTTTTTGTCATCATTTGTGTTGATTTCTATAGTTTTTTAAGCAAATAGTAACCTTTATTTATCAATGTCAACTTAAAAAAGTCGAACATTTGCATCAACCACGTAAAAATGGCAAAATAAAACGTTAAAAAAATACAAAATGACACATAAAATGGCCAAATGACATGTAAAAAAATACACAAAATGACACATAACCACCACAAACACTGATTCTGTAAATGGCAATTAAAGTGTAAAAGTACAGTTTATTAGACGGATGGAAAACTTTTAAATCTGTGTCATGTTTACATTTTTTGTCATCATTTGTGTTCATTTCTGTGTTTTTTTAAAGCAAATATTATTAACCTTTATTTGTCAGTGTCATCTTATAAAACCCGAACATTTGCCGTCAACTACGTAAAAGTGGCAAAATAATACGTAAAACCGCAAAATGACACATAAAACAGCTAAATGACATAAAAAAAAAAAAATGACACGTGTGTAATTTCAATTGTAATTTCAATAATAATTTAACTGATATACATTACAACTTAAGTTTGTTTGGAAAATGTCAGACAATAAGAGTTCATTAAATATGAGACAAATACAAAATGAAATGGACACAAATAAATGCTAACGTAATTTAACATAAATGACAGTATCATCAGCATAAAAGGGTAGTTTTAATATTTGATTAATGATAGATTTGACTGAATAAGTAACTTTTCTTCAGTTTTCTGTTTTTGATTTCATAACCTTTGAATTTACTCTGAGCTTTAATGAAAATCTACATGATCAGTGAATTGAATATTGGAAAATACCGATGATAACATCATAATAATTGGTGATAAATCCCCAAAGAAAAGTTAAATATAGAGAAAAATCCCATGAGAAAAATGGTTTTAGGTCTTTAATCGTTAGCTTTGCAGCTGAAAATATTATCAATAAAACACTCTAAAATAGCAAAGTTTACCATTGACTTTATTTTATTTTGTCTTCTCATTTAGGGGTAAATAACAAATCAATACATGAAACAAAGAAATTCAGTTGTTCAGTTGTTTTTATTGTTTTTTATGTTCCGTTAATGATATGTTTTGCTAAAAAAAGTCACTTTCTTTTGAGTTTATATGAACGTGTACATGATCAGTGAATTAAATGTAAAAAAAAAACCAGAACAACCTGATTTTCACTCGAAAATATAAAATTCAGACGTGAATGTTATCATGAATCCGTGTATCATTCGTTCTTTTCATATTCACTTGAGAATCCACAATCGGAAAATGAAGAAATGACTTGTTATTTCATTATTCATGTGCAAATAAAAAATCCAAAAAAAAGTTTTTCATTCTTTCGATTGTACACGCATTAAAAATGATAAATAATCAAATGGACCAAATGTGGGGTTTCATGTTGACATTTTTATATTTGATTTGAAGTTCCTGACTTGGTGCATTGTTCTGGTCAGTCGTGGGTTTGCTAGTTTTCTGTCTAATGCATTCTGCGATAATGCAGAATATGGTGTTATTCAGAGGCAGCAAACGCATTACTGTGAAGGAGGGCGACATGACAACTGAAAAAATGGTCCGAATCTTCCAGGTGGTGTTGTTTTGTCTAATACAGTGGGTCCATGTGGTCAGTGGATCTGTTGGTAATTGGATTTTCTTTTTAGAAACAAAAGAAAAACTAGCGTTTAATTGATTTTCGTTTTAAAATAGAAGAATAAAATTGAATTTCAAGGCGTTTTTCATTTTCAGTGTCAAAACAGATAAAACAAATTTATAAAATGGATTGATTTTTGTTTTCTCTTTCTAATAATAAAAAATAAAGTTACTACCTAACAGAAATGGAAAAATGGACCAAAAATAGCTGGTGTTTTTTTTTTTTTTTTTTTTTTTAATTTTCTCAGACCGGATGTTTTCATTTTCAAGTGTCGAACACTAATGCCAAGGTCACAATAATGGGTTGGTACGAATTTTCCTGTTTTTACAAAATCTGGAGTTCATAGACATTCGTGCAGGGAGCATGTCTACGATGTCCAGCGTTTTTGGTCCATTTTTCCATTTCTGTTGCTAGTAACTTTATTTTTTGTTATTAGAGAAAATGAAAATCACTCCATTTTTTAAAATTTGGTTTATCTGTTTTGACACTGAAAAAGAAAAACGCCTTGAAATTCAGTTTTAATTCTTCTATTTTAAAACGAAAATCAATTAGCCACTAGGGCTGTGTATTGGCAAGAATCTGGCAATACGATACAAATCACAATACTAGGATCATGATACAATGTATTGCGATATATCATGATACTGTTACAAAGGCAATTTTTGGTTTGTTTCTTTTTTTTTTAAATGATAATTTCCTTGAAGAATTGAATTACACCAGAAATATGTATAAATACTAAACACATTTTTATTTGATCACAATAGGATCTAATGTTATATCACAAAATGTTCCTGTGTTCAAACTGAAATTCTGTTTTACAGACATTACAGTTTCAGATCCTGTTCAAATGTTCATATTCTATTAATTCAGAACTAACATCAGAACATTATTTTAGTTCAATCCCAACAAAGGAACTCACAGTATTGAATAAAAGAGTGGTAAATAATAATTAATAAAATATAAACAAAAAAACAAAAATGAACCTCTACAACATCTGCATTTGAATAAATACCTAAAAATTTCGATACAGTATTGTGAAATTAAATATCGCGGAATTGATATTTTCTTACGCCCCTATTAACCACTAGTTTGTCTTTTGTTTCTGAAAAGAAAATCCAATTACAAACAGGTACACCAACCTGGAAACCCGACATTTGGTCCATTTGCTTATTTCCAATTTTTAATTTGTGCGTTCAATCGAACGAATGAAAAACAACTCATTTTTTGATTTTTGATTTTTACGTGAATAATAAAATGAGTCATTTTTTTCATTTTCCGATTGTGGATTCTCAATTGAATATGAAAAGAACAAATGTTACACGGATTAACATTAATAATAATAAATCACTTAGAAATGGTTAAATGTAGTTGTGACACACATATTTCTAGCTCTGTAAGAGTTAAATCTGACACATTCATATCTTTTTTAAGATGAAGATAAGTAAATAATCCAACTCTGCAGATGATTTTCCAAGTATTTAAATCATTTTTTGTCCTGTTTTTCATGCTGATGCTCGTTGAAGACACCAATACAGAACACAACACATAACCTGTCAGTCCATTATCATCTCATTTGCATATAATTACAGTCATTACACTCGTACTGTCAAATTCCTGCTGTATGACAAGTTTGACGTGTTTTGCGATGTACAACCCTCGCCACTGCCGCCGCGTACCCGCCCACAGACGCTAACGCCGGGTGAAGGGTTAGTGGACTCCGAACGCTCAGATCTGCAGCCGAGGTTAACCCTGGAAATAAAGAAATAAAGGCGTTACACGGAGAACCTGAGGAGAATGTGGAATGCCAGTCGCCGGTCGGAAAGATGGATTGCCTGAATTCTCCACCAATCACCAAACAACACATTGGCCGCAGCATTGATTGATGAAGTATTTAAGTCGTCAATCTCACATCACCTGCTTTTCTTCTCTCTCTTTCTCAAATGGCTGCAGAAAAGCTATGCTGTGTCTGCAGGATTGGACCGACCCCGGCTGATGGAAAACTTCGCAGATTTGGGATCGGAGTTTAGAGGGAAAGGGTCAAAGGTCAAAGCCTCCTGCAGTAACAGGCTGACTCACACCCGTATTATCGATGGCAAATCATGATGAACCATAATAATATTGATAAAAATGGAGCGTTCGCCGTCACCTCTGACCCCCCACCCCACCCCCCCATCCCATGCAGACCTCTTTGTACTCGACTGTGTATTGACAAGAATCTGGCGATATGATACAAATGACAATACCAGGATCACAATACGATATATCATGACACTGTTCATATGGCAATATTTTTTGTTTCATTTCTTTGTTTAAAAGATTATTTTCTGGAAAAACTAATAGTGCAGCATTTGGATAAATAAAGTTTTAACACGCGGCTGTACCAGAACAAAAAAACATGCAAATAAACAAACAAATAATTAAATAATGTTTTACAGACATTACAGTTTCAGATCCTGCTTAACCTTCTTAGACCCACTGTCCACATTTGTGGACAAGAGTTTCACAACTTTATGCAAAAAAAAAAAGAAAAGAAATCTGTCCACCACAAAGGATATTCCATAAAAATAAAAAAAAACTGCATCTGAAAAAACTGTTGCATCATAATGTTTCCAATATAGGCACTTGTTTAATAAAAAACAAAAAAAGCTTGTACTTTGCTGAGATGTTCTGGGTCTGAGGAGGTTAAACGTTCATTTTATATCGCAAAAAGAATACATAGTGCTCAGTCCCTGAATCATCCAACATCCGAACATTATTTTTGTGGATTCCCAATAAAAAAAAAAAAAAACAATTACCTCTTTCAGACAGTAAAAAGTGCTTTTAGGATGCTTGAATTATCCATTATTTAACAAAACAGCGTTATCAGTTTCAAAAGACAACATGTATGACCTGCAGTATCACAATAGTACTGTTGTAGTAAACAAACAACAGAAAAAAACCCCATGTGAAAACAGAAGTAAAAGAGCTGGAAAAACTAAAACAAAAATGAACCTCCACCATATCTGCATTTGAATGAATACCTAAAAATATCGATACAGCACTTTTTAATATCGATACACTATCGTGAAGTGAAATTTGGCGATATATTGCGATACTAATATTTTCTTCCGCCCCTGGTCATAACGGTGCTTGGGTTCTCTCGGTTCCACAGACGGAGCAGAATCGATGTGACAGCGAAGACAGACGCTCACACCTGCACATAGAGTGTTGACAGAGCAAACGCAGAGCTGGAGTTATGCTGAAGAGGTCATTGATCCGCCAGTTAACCTATTCTCCTGCATCAGTACAGCAGCAAACCCTGGGAGAAAAGCGACCCCCGCCCCCCCCCATCCATTGTTTCCCTCACTAATATGATACCCCCTAAAGGTTCTCCACAGACCTCATTTCTAATCAATGCGTGTGGTTGGTGGGATCATCCTGTCTCTGCAAATTAATGACTTCACTTTTTTCTGTGGTTTCATTCAATCGATTTGTTTTATTAGCCCATTGATCTCCATGCACCCCCCCTCACCCCAACACTCCAAACCCCCCCACTCCCAAACCCAACCCTCCCTGTACCTCACCAAGCTCCAATACTCCGCATCCTATTCACTTATCAATATGAGAGCTGAGAGCATCACCTCTGAAGAGAAACAAAGATCAGCCCAGAAACACAGGCTTCAGAGTTAAATAGAAACATATGATTTTAACTCTGGCTTCAGAGTTAAATAGAAACATGATTTTAACTCTGGCTTCAGAGTTAAATAGAAATGTATGAGTTTACCTCTGGCTTCAGAGTTAAACAGAAACGTATGATTTTAACTCTGGCTTCAGAGTTAAATAGAAACATAATTTTAACTCTGGCTTCAGAGTTAAATAGAAACATATGACTTTAACTCTGGCTTCAGCGTTAAATAGAAATATTTCATTTTAAGTCTGGTTTCAGTGTTAAAATCATTCATTTCTGTCCATTTAACTCTGGACAGAAACATGATTTTAACTCTGCTTTTAGAGTTAAACAAACAAAAACGTGTGATTTTAACTGTGGTTTCACAGTTAAATGAAGAGAAAAATGATTTTTAAGTCTGGTTTCAGGGTTAAAATCATAGGTTTCTGTCTAACTGTGGTTTTAGAGTTTTTTTTTAAAAAAAGAATGATTTTAACTTTGGTTTCAGAGTTAAACAAAAATGTATGATTTTCACTGTGGTTTCAGAGTTAAACAAAAATGTATGATTTTAACTATGGTTTCAGAGTTAAACAAAAATGTATGATTTTCACTGTGGTTTTAGAGTTAAGCGAAGAAAAACATGATTTTAACTCTGCTTTCAGAGTTAAACAAATAAAATCATAGGATTTCAACTGTGGTGTCAGAGTTAAACAAACAAAACCGTATGATTTTTACTGTTTCTGTCTGTTTAACTCTGGTTTTAGAGTTAAACAAAAACGTATAATTTTAACTGTGGTTTCAGAGTTAAACAGAAACATGATTTTAAGTTTGGTTTCAAGGTTAAAATCATACATTTCTGTCTGTTTAACTCTCGTTTTAGAGTTAAACAAAAATGTATGATTTTAACTATTTACTGAGTTAAACGAACAAAATGTATGATTTTAACTGTGGTTTCAGAGTTAAACGAACAAAAACATGATTTTAAGTCAGGCTTCAGAGTTAAAATCCTACTTTTCTGTCTGTTTAACTCTGCTTTCAGAGTTAAACCGATCCCAAACTTGCATATTAAGACAAACAGTCAGTGTTAGGTGCTGTTAACGGGTGTAAACTAATGAGTGAGCAGGTGGAAGTGTGCTGGTTTTCTTTGCTGAATATAAGTGTCATGGTCTAAATCACTGTGACGTTCATCAGGTCAGGGCCGGCTGCTCTTATTAACAGCCATATCTAACTCTCTCCTCTATAATTCCCTTTGAGATCCGAACAAAAGGATAGGAAGTGCTTTACTTGGACAAGTCAGACTTGACTTCACAGGAGGAATTACAGCTTTTCATTTTCTGTCAGTGGAGCGTTTGAGCCCCAGCGCCATAACCATGTTCTGTCCGTCCTGTTTTATGACTGAAGCACGCACAAAGACCAGATTCACAGTAATTACACATGAAAACACACACGCTGACGTATATACGCACAGTGTAAAGCCAAAGACGCTGAGAGACGAGTGCGTTTGTGCAAACACCACATATTCGGACGCTGACAGAAATACATAGTCATAGGGTTGAGACAAAAACACCAACACCCTCCATCCAAACAAAAACACTCTAGAGTCCATCAGGGGGACTGGATTCAGACGGGGTTTCTTTACGTTCGCTCGTGTCCGTCACTGCAGCTGTCGGAATCCATTAGGGTAAACAGCGTTTCCATCCCAGGCCCACCACATTTACACATTGTCCTCTCAGCCTGGGACATATTATTTCTGTCCTTCCTGAACCGTCAAACGCTGACACGCCGACGTCGAACAAAACAAATACAAACTAATACAGTGGGTTGTAAAACGTCTGGCCCCGCCCCTTGCCCCCCCTCACCTCAGTTCTGTATCTGAGTCGGAGTCGTTCTGTTTCCCGAAGAGTCTGATCTGAACATAAACATGTACACGACGTGGACAGAAGTATGTGGACACGTTGGATTCAGGTGTTTCTGTTCTAACAAAACAATGACGACTAATGTCAGATAATGTCAGAATATAGTTTTATATTATGGGATATGCATCAAATATTAGTGCATTGGATTGTTTGGGTTAAATTATTATGTTTGTTTCCAAAATGATTCAGAGATTGTTGACTAAAGTACACAAAAAACATGCAAAAATACACAAAAAATACACTTAAGTATACAAAAAACACTAAAAATACACAAATATGCACTAAATTATACAAAAATATGCAAAAATACACAAAAAATACACTAAAGTATTCAAAAAACATGGAAAAATATACAAAAATACATTAAAGTAGACAAAAATATGCAAAAATACACTAAAGTGTAAAAAAAAATGCAAAAATACACAAAAAATACACTAAAGTATACAAAAAAAACACTAAATACACAAAAATACACTATACAAAAATATGCAAAAATACACAAATAATACACTAAAGTATACAAAAATATGGAAGTTTACACAAGAAATACACTAACAGGGGTCTGGGATCCAAAACAATAATGACTAATGTCAGAATATAGTTTTATATTATGGGATAAATATCAGTGCATTGGTTCGTTTGGGGTCAGTTATTATCTAAATATACAAAGGACATGGAAAAATACACAAAAAATACACTAAAGTATACAAAAAATATGCAAAAATACAGTAGTGTAAAAAAAAATGGAAAAAAAATTAAAAATACACTGAAGTGTACAAAAACATGCAAAAATACACAAAGACACTGAAGTGTACAAAAAATATGAAAAAATACACTGAAGTGTAAAAAAAATGCAAAAATACATAAAAATACACTAAAGTATACAAAAAATATGGAAAAATATACAAAAAATACACTAAACTGTACAAAAAATTTGCAAAAATACGGAAAAATTCACTAAAGTATTAAAAAACATGCAAAAATACACAAAAAATACACCAAAGTATACAAAAATACAGAAAAATACACAATAAATACAATAAAGTATGCAAAAATACACAAAAAATACACTAACAGGGGTCTGGGATCCAAAACTATAATGATTAATGTCAGAATATAGTTTAATATTATGGGATAAATATCAGTTCGTTGGTTAGTTTTGGTTAAATTAAAGATTTTTCTTTTCTTAATTAAAGATTTTTTGGTTAATACAAGCAAAAAAAAATCTGCCAATGGAACAAGTGAAAATGATCTTGTTCAGATTTGTTGAACTCAGATTTTCTAGACCTGTTGTCTTTAAATCAGTTCTTCTATCTCACTGAACAGTTCCTCTGTATGTGATTCTGTCTGATTTTAAGTGTGATGAGATATTTGGAGCAGAAATGAGAAAAATACACTTGGTCAGATTTAGAGTTTTGCAGTGTGACTAGGATTGTTAAAGCTGCGTTTGAGTTTTGTCACCAGTTTTTCATCAGATCTGTCAAACCTCAGTCATGTCCTCAGTATCATGAATCCATGTGTCTGTCTGTGATTACTCAGCTGAATCTCTTCCCTCACGGTGAACAGTTTCTTAGTGTACTCCAGCAGAAACAGTCCACTTGTTTACAAACAGAACCGGTGGGTCAGTCGGGCATTTTCAGAAATTTGTGGCAACATGCATTGTGGGAAGTGGAGCTATGGCTAGGCTATGACTCAGGTTTGACAGATTTAATGAAAAATTGGTGACAAAAGTCATCCTCAGCTTTACATGT